>NC_081409.1:218957666-219132666 GCF_030272615.1 Cryptomeria japonica | reverse complement strand
GTCTATTACTAAGTCTATTGAATGACGAGATAGAGTTACTCTTATACATTGAAAAAACGATAAACTATGTTGTAGAATTTCTAGTTTAGGACAAAATTTAGGTAGTCATTAGTTGGGGACATTACAACGCTATATTGTCTAGTCACCGTTTGGGCATTATAGGATAGGGGTTAAGATTTGTCCAAAGATAACTATAGCAAAGAAGGCAGAGCTGAATTGATTTTTTATGAGGGTGAAGTAAAATCTAGGGGTATTCCCATAGTCTACAAAATCTCCTATGCCATCCATTGTTGCTACTAGTGAGGTTTCTATGAGAGGAAAGAGGAAGATTAGTGAGAGATTAGGGACAATTATAGGGATGTTGAATGTGCAATCATGGGAAATGGTAGTTTCTTATGTTATTATGCATATCTAGACATGGCTGTGAATGAGACTGAATCAACATAGTATGGATGAATTTCGATTTTTAGTTGTTTTAATTGTGTTGGTGTAATGGTAGGTTGAATGCAAAGCACATGGGTGCTTGTATCCAGATAGACAAATAGAGTCTTAAAGTTTCATATACCAAAAATGCAAATATTGAAATCCACCATGTGATACCTTAATGAAGACACCTTTGAAGACTACACCTTTTTTTTCTTCACATATAAGTAAGGTTCTATGAATGCAAGTAAATAGATAAATGACATTGTAGATCATCAAGATGAAACGTAAGTTAGTTATGTATGAATAAACCCATATATTTGTTGTATTTGTCCAAAAAATACTTTTCAAAATCTTTACAAATATTTTATAGTCATCTTGTTAACTAACAAATCAAAAACAATACTCAAATCACCATGTGTGATTAGGAAGATCTATGAAATCTTTAGAAACAGACACAATACATATGGAGACATTCACAAGGTTGGATCTGCACTCTTTGCTCATTCTTCTAGGATTACACTATTGTATTGCACGTTTGGGACAAAACCAAGATCATTAGAGTACAAAATACCTTTGACCGTTTGCTAGAAAGAAATCTAATGGTTTGGAAACCTTTTTCTCTTGTTCTTAGCTTTCCAAACTTTTTCCTATCCCTCTACAAATGAAAATTTGCAAACATGTATCATTCAGCACATTTGAGCAGCCTTGGGAGAAGAATCACGGTCACCTACAACTTTTGGGGTCAGTTATGCCTACTTGTGTCACCATCATATGGAGATAAACTTGAAAGTGTTCTCTTTTGTATCAACAACCATGCATTTTTTTACTGAATTCATGCTCCTAAGAGGTTCACCAATGCTAGGAGTGAGGAAATCTTCCTTTGCGTGATTGTCTCCATCTTGAAGTCATTAATGGCTATATGGGCCATGTAGGAATAAAGGTAGCTCTATAATATCTTGCTTGTGGAAAATCAATGGAGAAGTGGACATTGTCTTCTTGGAGTATATTGCAAGACAAATCTTGCGAAATTCACGAGATAATGATTAGGGATTGGTGGGAAGATTCTCGGGAATTGAAGATCACCTATTCCATTAATTACAATATGGCTTCCCTCATCCTCCAGCATTGAATATGCATTAGAATTCACATCCTCAAGATAAACAATGGTTTTTGTGTGGGAAATACATGATTGGGTAGTGGCAAGGTTAAATTTGGTCATTAATGGCTTACTAGGAAATGTAGGGGATCATCTAGAAAAAATGCAGAATTTTGATGATTAACTGGAGGTGAGAAAGGGAGATGTGGGATTTCTTTGTGGAATTGGACATTGGAACAGGGATCTAGGTGTTTGGATGTGCACGGATTCCTGCAAAGGGGAATGGAAGGAAATGTGGGAAATTATAAGTGAATCGGCTGTCAGAATATTTGTAGGTGGGGATGACAAAAGGAGGGAAAGGGAGAATGAAAATATTTAGATGGGCCTCAAAAGTGAGAGTAGAGGGCGAAAATGTGAGAGTAGAGGGCGAAAATGTCTCAAGTCAATAGCCAATGAACTTTTGAGGAGTAAAAATAATCTGGTTCAAATATGGTTTGTAGATGTATGATCACAAAAAAAATTACACGTAGTGATGGTCCTCGGTCCCCTTAAATACTTAACCTCTAGTAAAATTTATTGAGGATAGAAAGTTGGGGAAGATTTTGGAGCCCAAGTTCTAAGATTGTTAGTTTACACTCGCTTGTGATATCTCATGCCTACAAACTTTCCTTATGTAAACTTTAAATGATTCCAAGAGAAATATTATGTCTCATGAACATATGACAATAACAGTTGACAAAGTAGTTGTACTTGTAATAAAATGTGTACTAGTTTAAATTATTTGTCAACTATCATCTCACTGTGAATGTCATATTCAAAGGTGATTCATCAGACTTAATAAACTTCCCATGTAAATTTTTGAGCTACATTTCAAGTTCTTAGAGATCCTTCATATGAAACTTTTTTGAGATGTATATATTTTCTGGAAGCTATCTAAAAGGTTTGCATCTTGTTTAGACAATCAGCATAATTTTTTGTCTATAGAAACATGTGTATCTCATATAAGTTTGATTAACCTTGTAAATGTTGCAAATGAAATATTTTTGGGGGTCTAACTATTTGTTATTAATAATTGGTATATTAAAACTAAAAAACTATTGCATCATCAAAACATTGAAACTCAACCAATGCATGTCCATATAGAAATCTAAGCCTAAAATCAAACATCTGAGATGCATAGCACAGAGTTACTCATATTGCATTACTGAGATACATAGCACATGATTAATTTTCTCATATTTCAGCAAGTGTTGATCATATGATTCATGCCAACAACTTTTGAAACACCAAACTACACAGATAAAAATTTAGAGATAAAATATTAAATTTGAATATTCAAAACTTACGGGATAATAGTTTCCTGCTACAGGTTGGTGTAGTTGTAGATCCCAATCAGTTCTGTAATTCCTCACCTATCTCACAAATAAAGATTAGTTCAATATTTGTCCGGTTACAAGGAATAAATCATATAGAATTTTGCACGTGATCAAATATAGAAATATTTCTATTGAGAATTATTAAGATATTATCCTTATTAGTTAAGATAGATAACAAATCTACTAAATAATAAAGACTAAGTCAATGAGAAGTCATCGTTCATATGTAGGAACAAAAATTACCAATACCCTCATTAAAATAGAAAGAAAGAAACAAAGAAAATATAGCCTAGGGCATAGTGGGTTGAGCTTGACAATTCTGGTATGTAACCAATCTGCTTCTAACATTAAGGTACATATTTAAAAATGAGAGAAAAACATAGGCCATAGAGCAAAAGAAATAAGAGATATTTTTGATCTCTAGAATTCATTTTCAAGTACATTCAAGTTACACGACCTTAGAAGAAAAATATAAATAAATTAACCTTAACAACCGTTAATTAGTTGTGACCACTAATCTGAAATACATCAAATGATACAACTCCCATCACATTGGGAATCTCTTTATCATTTCAATGCTCCATGGTGGCTTCTGCCTAATCTCTCATCCTTATCAGAATATATGTTTACTAAATTCTACATTTTCCCTTGAATTGATGTTTGAAAAAATACTCACCCACCATAATGCCTTTGTCTCTTGACTCTAGATATATTGTTTAGTTTTAAATGAGTGCTTTGCTTCAATTAATTTGCCCGTTCTTCAACATGGATATTTGCATCATGCTCCTTAACCCTTGTAAAAATGGACATGCCTATTTCATCAAAGTAGGGAACCTTGGAAGAAATCAATACAATTTATGAGTAATTTTTGATTAGGCTCTTTTCCATCTTTAGATGAACTTACCACCTTAACTTATTTTAAAGTAGAAATGTGGTCTTGGTGTCGTTTCTTACAATATTTGAAATCCTTTTGGAAATACCCTCGATGTTGTTGGTGCATACATACTTTCTTGCATTTAACTGATCACTTAATAAGTTTATTGCATTAATGTGCATCTGGGATAAACTTATTTAGGTAGGTATCTACATGGGAGCTAATATCTCTCTTACACATTAATAGGCATCTACATAGAGAGGTTGTATTTACTTTCCTAGTTTGGTGGAGATGTGTTACTCATGGGACTACATTTCTTATTATCCCACATTAGTTGTACTGTGTACATACACATTTTTGGTGGCGTATCCTTTATATACCCACTTGTAGCATTCGTTGTATATCTCATTCATTGTATTGCAGCCTCTGTTTTGGAATAGCAGTCATAGCATTTCTGCAATGTTTAGTTGTGCTTATGCTATCATGTCTTGATTGTGTTGTTAGATTTGGGAGGTTTTCTCCATCAACAAATCTTACATACTATTAGAACATTATATACTAGCTCTTATATGTTACTAGAGCAATTGGTGATTCAAGTCTTGTTTGTTTCTTTAAGGATAAGAAATATCTCTAAATATATAGTATGCTCTTCTCTTGCATCCTTGGATGATTTAAAAAATCGAAAACTTTGAAAAAGGTATTGAGCTTATTTCTTTATGTGGCATTGTCTTGCAAGCATTAATGATGGAGCAAATCATAGAGCACATTATTGTGTCTAGAGCATCTGACATTGCTAGTTTTTCTTTTCATTTCATCTAGTTTGAGCTTTAGAGGTGAGATCTATAGAAGTTTGAAGAAGAGTTTTTAATGGGGTATCCATGAATCACTTATCATTTGGAGTATTTTGGGCCAAATTTAACCTTGCCATTGTGTTTGGAGGGCCCACACATGATCACCTCTCTATTTGTCAATTTTCAACAACTTTGTTTAGAGGCCTTTGGAAAATTTCTTACCTCCTACAAAATATTCTTTGGCATCTTGGTATATTCCTTTTGTTGCCTAATCAAATTCTACACACTTGCTGGAATTATATTTTGTTGGCATAATATTGTTGGCAAGGTGATTGTAGTTTCAAAAAAGAAAATGTTAGGGATGTTATATAAGCACATGCCCCTAAATGACTGTTGGTGGACATTTATGAACTACAGCCTATTGAAAGGCCTATGATGAGTCAAAAGGTTTGTAGACCTTTTCCAAGGCCCACATGGTTGAAAGGAAGCAAGGTGTGCTGAAACAACTTCCTACACCAATCTACTGAGGAAAGATTGTGCATTTTTTTATAAAACCCTTCATACAATTATTGTAAAGAAGATGCACAATATAGGAAAGATAAAATAATATCACCATAGATAAATGCACACAACAAAAGGTGTACATGGGGAAAACCTTTTTGAGATAAAATCCACACGCTCCAAAAGCCTGCTCAATGTATTACAGTAAAGAATCTAGTTGCATACACTTGCAAAGAAAGTTTCTTCCAAGAGTAAACAAGTGCTGAATTTTGCAATAATCACTACTACATAACAATACCTACAAATAATCCCATAATGCACCACTAAACATCGTGAACACATGCATTGGTGGATCTTTTGTTGTCAATGTCACTTGCCTAACTTGAGTCCACATATCCATGAATATTAATTGAATTTCAAAGTCTTGTAGGATAAGCATGAAAACATAGGGAATACTCAAGAGTCTAAAGTACCTTATAGATATTTGAACACCCTCTTTATTGCATCCCAATGTACCTATCCAAGATTAGCCATAAATTGACTGACTCCCATTGCTTGGGTGATGTTTGGTCCTGTATATACCATGTCATACATCAAATTGTCAACAACACTAGTCATGTCATCCATCTTAATATGATATTTTTGGATAATCCTCCACAAATTACTTTGTCCCATGCAAAATTGGCACAACCAAGGATCTACAAGCTACCATGCTGAATCTCTCCAACACTAAGTTCACATACTTATTCTGGTTCAACCAAAGCTTTTGGCTAGCTTAGCCTCTTCTCATCTCGATTCCCAAGATGTACTTCGATGCCCCTAGATCTTTCATCTCAAATCGTCTTGAAAGTTGAGACTTCAAATTAGAAATCTAATTCTTACCATTCCTAAAAAAATATCATCAACATATAAAACAATAATGAGAATGTGATCATTATCAATCTTGAAATAAACACAATGATCTAGTTTCAATCTTAGAAATCCCAAACTCAACACAAAGGCATCAAACTTTTGGTACCACATCCTAGGAAATTGTTTGAGACCATATAAAGACTTCTTCAACTTGCAAGCTAGACGTTTTTCATCTTTTACAACATAATGCTCAAGTTGTGACATATAGATTTCTTCCTCCAAGTCACTATGAAAAAAAGTTCTCTTCACATCCATTTGCTCAACTTCTTAATCATAAGCTGTAGAAAGTGACAATAAGAACTCGATGGATGCTAACTTTGGAACAAGATATCTCACCATAATCAATTCCCTCCATTTGGGAGTAACCCTTCACAACGAACCTTTCTTTATACTTCTCAACTCTACCATTAGGACCAAACTTCTTTTTGAACATCCATATGCAACCGATAGGTTTATGCCCTTCACATAAATTACCAAATCCCATGTGTCATTTTTCTTTAATGCAACTGTCACTTCTTCCATGTCTTTTCCAAGAATCTACATCAGTCATACCCATAGCCTCCTTTATAGCCCTTGGCTCATCATTGTATGCAATCAAAGCAAAAATACAATTAGAATCCAACAATGAGTATCTAAACCTTTTTGGTTTTCGCCTAATTTGTGTGGACCTCCCCAAAGACTGAGGCTGAGGTTCTTCTTCAAAGCTTTATGAGCTGCTAGAGCTCACCTCATCATTACATCCATCATAGGCTTCTATTTAAACTTCCTCAAGGTTAAAAGTAAGTTGAACCACATCTTTTTTCTTTTGTCTCTTTGTAGGCTGCAAAATAGTGGAAAAACGTCTCATCTCTTTGAACATAACACTTCTATTGTAAAGAAATTTCTCAGCCACTAGATCCCAAAGCTTGTACCCTTTCACACAGAAAGATCCCTGACTAGAATTCTTAACCAAACTGCTGATTGTTTACAAATTCAAATTCTTTGACCAGCAAAAGAGTTTTTGGAAGTTTATTGTATTTTCAATTTTTTTGTAGTTTTTTTGATTTTTGACAATACATGGAAAATAATAAATGCAATACAATAAATATAGAACTGATAATAGTTTCCAGAATTCTGATTATTAATTGCAGCAAGTACAAATAAACAGTAAAGAGGATTCTCTATAGAATTAAGCCGTTTGAGGCTTACCAGGAGTCCAATGCTGGGGTTTGAGGGTGGAATTTGAGCTTGGAATGAAGCAGTGACTGATCCAAACACCTCCAGCTGCTACCAAAGGCTGCAAATGACTTTATTTAACTTTAGGATAATTACCAAAAACTAATATTGAAAAATTATTCAGACCTAGTCGGAATTCCAAATTCTTGCCAGGCAAGATTCCCAAATTATGTCTCTTTTCCTCAAAGAATTGCTGCTGCTTCCCAAATCTGCTATTTTCTTCACACCAAACCAACTGTGATCACTTATTAATATTCCAACAATGAATTCACACACCAATAGTGGTGCCAAAACCCTTAAGTTTATTTTTATTGAAACCCCAGGCAAGTGAATGGTACGGCTAGCCAAGGGAGCTATATGGCTAGCATTTGTGGCTTATTTCTTGATGCAATCTCTGATTTAAATGCTCAGATCTTATATAACAGACCTGACTATGCTGTGAAGAATAAAATCTTGGAGTAAATCGAACCCCAAAGTCCAAATTAATCTCTAATGGTGTTGCCGTGGTGAAGAGAGGAGTGTGGGATTTCGTCCACACCACCTAAATCTGAAGGAGTCACGTCCTCGAAAGGCTGCTCAGGCAAATTCGTGGTGCTGCAGACCTCCACAACCCAAAGGATGCATAAAATTCATAAAACACAAAACAAAGAATGAATTGCCTCTTCCCAAAAAAGGCTTCATAAACTCATCGAACCTCCACAAGGCATCTGCAAAGATGCTAAAGAATCTCATTCTCCCTCCAATTGAGCGCTCAACCTCAAGGGTGACTTCAACATGAAATTTGATGACCACCTTTTAAGTTATTAAATTGCCTAGGGAAGAGGGTCATGTAACCTTTTAAATAAAGTTACTTATTGAATTGATTAGCAACTTATAAGTTACTTTTATTAACCTTTTTCTATATTTAGAAAAAAGTAACTTTATAACATAAAATTATAAAGTTATATTATTATAAGTTCACCAAAGCAAAATATGTCTAAACAAATGACCCCTTTGGCTAAATAATCATACACTTACACTGTTAATTTGCTTGTGGGGATGGATGTCAGGCAAATTCAAACATCAATATAGCCACTAGAGAAATGGGGATAGGACACACGCCAACACCATAGCTGATGAAGATACACTTAATTGCCTTGTTCTCCAACTTGGACTTCCCCCTCGACACATGAGCATATGCCTTGCAACCAAACACACAAAGATGTCTCAATGAGGGATTCTTACTCGACCACACCTCCATAGGTGTCTTCTCAACAAGAGTTGATGTAGGAGACCTGTTAATTAGGTAGCAAGCAATGGCTACAACTTCAACCCAAAACTTTTATTCAAGGCTAGCTCCACTCAACATACTCCTAGCTTTCTCCATCAACCTCTTGTTCATCCTCTTTGCAACTCCATTGTGCCAAGGGTTGTATGGAGTTGTGTTATGCCTCTCAATCCCATGTTTTTTATAGAACCTAGAACAAAATTCACCACCATTGTCAATTCCCAAACACAATCTTTTTACCAGTTTGGTTCTCAACAAAAGCCTTAAACTCTTTGAATCGATTAAATACTTTAGATTTACTTTTGAGAAAATATACCCATGTTTACTTTAATCAGCAATAAATGATACAAAATAAATTGATCTAGATAACAAAGGAATGTTAACAAAACACATCAAAATGAATTAAGTCCAATACCCTAGAAGATTTGTGAGATTTGGAATAAAATTGAACATGGTTTTTCTTTCCATTTACACAATGTTCACAAAAATCTAACTCAAGATTACAATCATCTAGTCCCTCAACAAGGAATTTATTTTTCAAGGCTTTAAGACCCTTCTCATCGATTTGGCCAAGTCTCTGGTTCCATAACATTGTATTGTCAGCTGGAAGTTTCATCTCAAAATCATGAGCACCCTTTGGCACCTAGAAAGCACGACCATTGAAAGTTTATGCAACACTTTTCGTCGCTATTGGTTCCAATGGTGAAGATGAAGACTTTAAAACTCTTTTTTGTCATATCAACAAAACAACTATTTCACTGTATCGTGCATGCATCCAGCTGAAACAAAGTGCCTATTCAAACACCCATGTCCTATTTTATTCATCAATAAATGATACAAAATAAATTGATCTAGATAATGAAGGAATGCTAACAAAACACATTAAAATGAATTAAGTCCAACACCTTAGAAGATTTATGAGAATTGGAATAAAATTGAACACGGTTTTACTTTCAACTTACACAATGTTCACAAAAATCAAGTTCAAGATTATAAGCATCTAGACCTTCAATGAGGTTTTTTATTTTTCAAGTCTTTAACACCCTTCTCATCGATATGACCAAGTCTCTGGTGTCATAATATTGTCTTCTTAGCTAGAAGTTTCATTTCAAAAGAACAAGCACCCTTAGGTACCTAGAAAGAATGATCATTGGAAGTTGATGCAACACTCTTCTTATTCACTATTGGTTCTGTTGATGTGTTTTTTATGCACATGCTAACACAGAATAAAATACCCAAAAGTATCTTATTCTCTCTTGAACAAAGTTACTCAAATGCTGAAGATTGGCTTAAGGATCACTTGAGACAACTCCAAGGTTCTTGTATGTCGGGTCACAATGTGTGGATAAGTTCAATGGTTTGATGTGATTGTGCTGGAATCACAATGGGGACTTACGTTGAATTGTTGAATGCTTGAATCACTGGAACTTGATCATTTGATGTTGCAATCTTGTGATGCTTTTTTTCCCTAAACTAGCTTGAATTGAAAAAATGGCAAAAGCAAAGGGTTGAGAAAATCTATTCTAAGACCTAGAATGTAAGAAGATAGGTGAATGATTAGATGGAATTCTACTGGGCAAGGTCTCACCATCAAATTGAACGATTTGACACAAGCTCAGTGCAATCTTCTAAGGGATAATTTGAAGATGTTCAAATAATTACCATCAAACATTGATTAGCGTTCAAGTTAATGCATAAACAATGGATGTATAGCGATTTGAAATTAAGCTCATATCACTCCAATTGACCACGCAAGGCACACTTACAATCAACAAGAGGCTAGTGGTATGGACTAAACGGATTCCACACAAATGCATTCAACAAATTCCTCCATTCAATCTAATCAACATGAAAGTAAATTGAGAAGTAAAGACCATGCAAGTTGTTGAAGTAACAAATCAAATTCACCATAGCTTCAATGAAATCAATTGCTCTTTACAGCAAGGTTTAGCAACAATCTTTGCATTCTCCTAATCTAACTTCACAAGGTCGTGTACCTCTCGAAGGTCCTAAGGCGAATTTTGAATGATGTACCTCACAAAGGACATAGAGTGAAATTTTTTATCAAGTCATGTTCTTGGAGAGGTCATAGAGTGAAATTTTTTATCAAGTCATGTCCTTGGAGAGGTCCTAGAGTGAAATTTTTTATCAAGTCATGTCCTTGGAGATGTCCTAGAGCGAAATTTATTATCAGGTCATGTCCTTGCTAAGGTCCATGAGCGAATTTCATCCAATTGATGTACCTTCCAAAGGTCTGAGAGTGAACTTATTAAGGTCACATACCTTAGAAAGGTCTTAGAGCGATTTTTTTTGACCTAGGTCGTGTACCTTCCAAGGGTCATGGAGCGAAATTTTGATTAAGGTCATGTACCCTCCGAAGGACAGAGAGAGAATTTCATCATGTGTACCCTGCCAAGGTCCTAGATTGAATTTTTTATCCAATTGATGTCCTTGGAAAGGTCATAGAGTGAATTTCATTTTTGAGTCATGTCCTTGCAAAGGACATAGAGCAAATTTTGATCGAGACGTACCTTGCAAAGGTACAAGAGTGAATTCTTATCATTTCATGTACCTTGCCAAGGTCTTGGAGCGAGTTCCTCAAAGGCAAGCATTTTGGCACCAAAATTCCATTTGAAATTTGAAGTGCTAAAAGGGATAACTGTAATGTGTTAAGTCGGCCAGCATGAGGAAGGTAATTTGTTGTTTTATTTTTGCTAAATTAAGTTGGCCTTACACTCCAAAAGACACCTCTTTTACCTTAAGTGTCTATAAAAGAAGAATCAAGATATTCATTTTAACCATCAATTCAAACATTCTCTTCGTTTCAAGTGTGAATTTGAGAGCAGGCTGAGCGAATTTCTTCAGCAAGGAAGCGAATTTTATCTATTCATGAGCAAATTTCACTAAAATATAAGTGAATTGTTCCTGCACAAAGGCGAACTTGGACATTAAAGGTGCAGACCTGAGGATCAAGACAAACAAATTCAAGCATTAAAGATTCAGATCTGATGTTTTAGAAAGGTGAATTTACCTTAAAGCACCTGAATAAATCAAGGAGCGAATTGTACTCAGCTGGAGACATATCAATCACTAATTCAATCATTAAGACAACCCAGATTTGCCTTTAGACATCAGAATTGCATTCCAAACAGTGAATTCATTAATTAGTGTCAGTCCTTTGATTGAAAGCAAATCATCAAAATCAAAGGTAAGGATTGCATTTAAGATAAAAAATCAGGTCTGATTAGAGGCAGAAAATCACAATTCATTCAAGTTAGGATGCATGAACAGAGCTAGATCAGTCTTATTAAGCAATTGATTAGAATGATTAGAATGTAGGACTGGTTTAAATCAGTATTTCATCTTCATTCGAAGGTTTTGCAAACCTGAAATCAATAATTTTCATAACCTTGTCAAGAACCTAACTTGAACATCTTTAATAGGTGAATGATGGCAGCACCCAAGGAAAGTGGATCTAGCTCCCGACAGGCCCTCATCAAAGAAGATCAGAAGAATGATGACTTGGAGACTAAAATCACATCCTGGTGGAGCAATATTGGAGATACAAACATTGGAAACTTCAGTGTGAAGAAGTTTTGTGAGGCACCATACATTGGCAAACCATCACCTATAACCAAGAGGATAATAGAAAGCGGCATCATCAAGGCAGTCGTCTTCCCTCTTGCAGTTAGATGTCATGAACTAATGATTGAGTGTGCCAAACACTATGATTCACACTCAAGGACAATTGTGGCCGAGGATGGAACCGTTCTTGCTTACCTATTAGAAACAACTATAAGTGAAGCTTTCCACCTACTAGAACAAAGGGACATGATTTATAGAAGCTTGTAAGGAGCTAAATCAATTTATGAAGATGATCCTAATGCATGCCTAGCAATCATCAATAGGGATTGGTTGCAAAAGAGTAGACCTCGCCTGAATAAGATACCTAATGGGCCACACCGAATTGACTTCCAAGAAGAATTTAGGGATTTGATCACCATGCTTAGCCGAGATATAGGTGCTCCTCAAGCTTTTTATTTTGACAAATGGATGTTCTTCTTCATAAAAATAATCATCCAAGGGAAAGGAATGATCAATTGGGCAAGAAGTATTAGTAATAGCCTAGATGTACAACTGAGAAGGTTAGTTCCCACCAAGTCATTCCACATGAGCTCATATGTCATATATTAGAGGTGGAGTTGGAAGGAGGCCTGAAGAGATAAGGGTTTGTGATTCCTATGAAATATTGCATCACCCACCTAAGAGCACTATAGAACAGTCAATGATACTTTCACAATGCACATCACTAGGATTCTACAAGGTGGAATCCATCAGAGATTGTCTCTGGAGGCACAAGCACTTGTCAAACAATATGGTGTATGGTTCATTCAATTTCCCAAATTCACATACATAAGGATCCAAGGATGTCCTTCTCCTCCTTATATGTTGCCACATTATCCAACAGACAGGATGGTACTACTTGAGGTAGCAAGACAATTGTTATCATGTATCGAGTTATTAAGGTACAAACATGGAGGTGTCATCACTAATTCCATTTCACTTGGAAATTCAATAGAAGTTTGTCCTTCCCTACAAGTAGCTGAAAGTGCCGAGCAAGAGTTATCTCTCTATTCGTTTACACCATTTGCTTCTAGAGATAACTTTGATCCTTATGGTAATGTAGAAGAAATGGCTGGAAGAAAGCATAAACATGTGTTTCAAGTAGAAGACTTTTGGATGAACGCTCAAGATGACTTGGAGATAAAGAAGAAGATGCACTGCCGGCTGCCTCTTGATCTCATCAGGAAATGCAAAGTTTATAGAGTGGCCGATCAAGCACAAGTGTGATATCCCCACCGCACCACATGATGTAAGGCCTTTTTTCTTAAATAAAAGACAAAATCAATTATTAAATAAGGTAATAATGTTAAACACCATTGAGGAAACAATATTAACAAATCATTAGAAGAGAATTGATTGTTAACATTGATATTCAATTAATTTAATATAATTAATAGGTTTGAAGTATACTGATATTTAATAATAATCAAGGTGATTATTAAATATACTAAATAGGATTAATTAAATTTAATAAATTAAGTAATTATTAAATATATTAAATAGGATTAATTCATTTAATAAATTAAGTGATTATTAATATTAAATAGGATTAATTCACTTAATAAATAAAATGATTATCAAAATATTAAAAAGGGAGATCATGCATTTTAATAAAGTGTTTATTTTATTAAGAGCCACCCCCCCCCCCCCCCCACCCCCCTGCCCGCGCGGGAAGCGGTGGGACGGGAAACGCAGCCCAGGCTGCGTCTACCGCCACACCCCTTCCTTCGAAAGGGAAATGGTGTGACGGTAACCGCAACTTAGGCTGCGAGCCGTCACCACCTTCCCCACGGGAGGGTGCCCGGGGAGGGACACGTCTACTCCTCTCCACGGGTATTTAACCCAGTAAATGCAGAGGTCCAAGGAGGAAAAAGGAAGGAGGGCGTAGAGGTAAGAAGGGAGCAGAACTTCTGCGGGTGATAAGAGGTAAGACAATGTTATTTATTTTATAATAAATATAATTAATGAATAGGTCAATGCTCACTAGGATATACTTATATAATGGAACATAGGTAATTGATAGGTAGATGTTGTTCATTTTATATATATTAATGAATACAAGGAATTAATGTGTTAATCCACACCCTAAGGTATGAATATGTAAAGATAGATGTGGTAAATGAAAATTAATAAGAATGTGATACATAGATTAATGATGGTAAGGCATATTGAATATATATATAAGGAACACATTAGGAATATATGTGTGAAGTGCAAAATGAAGTAGTATTAAATTATCAATGTATTATAAGGGAAATCACATATTGGAGGCTATAGGGAGGAAACTCCCGTAGTCTAAGGGAGGGATTGTGATAATCCCTAGGGCAGTACATGTACTGAAAATTGATATGCATATGTATGCCTTGGTTGATTAAACTCAACCAAGAAGAGACGGATTTGGCCGGTCCCCTCTGAGGACTTGGATGATGAAGGCATCACCCAAGGCAAGGAATAGACAAGGGTCTTCCTTGAAGGGCTTGGGTGTAAGAGATAGGATTCGAACTCAACTTCGATTTCCTAAAGGGCTTGGAACCAAGGGGTTCCAAGAAGGCGAGCTTCATGGTCGCCTAAGGACATACTTTCGTATGGCATTCGTATCCTTTTTATTAGATGAAAATTATGATCGTACTAATTAATTGCAAATTTAAAGATGAATTACATATATATATTTTGTATTCTAACAATCTGTTTTGCAGGCCAGAAATCTCTAACTAGCAGGGACATTACAGTGTTTTCAGAGCATAATCCTGCCATCCTGTAGGAAAGGTTCTTAGTTTATGATAACCTATTAGAGGAAGAAAGGAGCAAAAGCAATGGCTGATCAATTGGCCAAACAGTTCCAGACTTTCATGGAACAAACCAATGAGAAATTTGAAAGAATGAGCCAGTTAATCCTCCAAAGTACCAACAACAACAATAGAGATATGACAAACCCTAGAAGAGAAACACACTCTAATCATGCGGACAAGGAACAATCACCTCAGAGTTCTAGGCAAACAATTCCCGAATTTCTTCCTAGGGAAGAACATTTGAGGGAGGAGGAGGAACCAGCCACACTTGGGGTGGAAGAAATTGCCCAAATTTATGCTAGATTGGAACCAGAAGTTCAGAGGGTGGTGTCCTTCAGGGACTTCTGTGAGTCCAAGACTAATGAGAGTAGGAAAAGGAAACCTATGGGTAAAGACCTCAGAGCTAAAGTCAACAAAATGTCCCTACCCTGTTTTGATGGGTCAGGGAAGGATGTTGCCCAAGCTTGGGTACAAAAACTAGATACCTACCTTTCATACAGTCCCATGACCGAAGGAGATGCTATAAAATTTGCCATACTACATTTAACCGGAACTACCCATAATTAGTGGCATAACTGTCTCATCACCCTAGGACACAAAAATGTCTCCACCTACAATGAGTTTACCCAAAGGCTCATCAGCCGATTCGACCAGAAAGACTCCGAATGGTACTTCCAAGAGCTAACACACCTTAAGCAAGCAGGGACCATTGAAGATTATATAGATCAATTCCAAAACTTGTCAGTAATGGTCCCCGACCTATCCCAGAAAAGACTTACCTACATGTTCTTAGAAGGCCTGAGGGACCCCATTAAGAATTTTGTTAAACCCCTGGAACCACAAAACTTAGGAGAAGCCATTAAGAAAACTAGGATGGTCGAATTTAGTGCCCCCAAGAATACCTCAACCAAAACTCCGCATAGGAATGAGGGACCCCAGAGGGACCGCCGGGAAAAGCCTTGCCACTTGTGCAAAGAACCTTGAAGTTTTAATCACCAATGCAAGGAAAGAGATGAACTCAGGGAGAAAGGGTTATGTTTCAAATGCAAGACCCCATGGGTGAGAGGCCATGATTGTAAAAGAGGACAGTTGAATAACACCAAGGAAGTACAGGATGAAGAAAGACCCTATAAAAGAACCAGGTTTGAAAACAATATACCTAGTACCTTGGCAGTCATCACTCAAGGAAGTGAGAATAGATGTTTCAAACTCAAAGGGATTATCAAGGGACAAAAAGTAATCGCATTAGTGGACACCGAAGCTTCACATGATTTCATTAGCAAACATTTAGCAGCAAAGAGAAGACTAAAAACCGAAGAATTTGGAGGATTTGAAGTGATCATGGGCAACAGAGTCATAGACAGGTGCACTAAAGTTATACCCCAATTGGAAGTCACCCTGGGAGGACATACCATTACAAGAAACTTCTTTGTGGTAAACCTAGAGAATGATATCATTTTGGGGATGCCATGGATAAACTCGTTGGGACGATTCACCATGGATAGTCCAAATCGGGAGATATGCTTCCAACATGAAGGGAGAGAAATAATATTGAAAGGAATTCCCGATGGCTCTCCAAAAATAGTATCATGCAATAAAATGGAGAAAATCCTTAGACATGATCAAGGAGAGTGGGTCGCCCAATGCATGGTCTTGGATAAATCTCCAATTGAAGGCCAGATCATTCAAAATGATATACAACCTATCCCGAGAAGACACAAAAAGGTCTTCGAGGACATTCCCCTGGGTTTACCCCCAAAAAGGGGATTTGAGCATTCCATTGAATTAGAGGAAGGAGCAAAACCTGTCATTACCACTCCTTACCGCCACCCCCACAAGTTCAAAGAGGAGATTGAAAAAACCATAAAAGAGTTATTAGAAATGGGACACATCCAACCCAGCAGCAGCCCTTTTGCTTCATCAGTAGTATTGGTCAAGAAGAAAGACAGGACTATGAGAATGTGCATAGATTATCGGGCCTTGAATAAAAAGACTATAAAAAACGGATACCCAATCCCAAGGATCGATGAACTAATGGATGAACTCCATGGAGCAAAATACTTCTCTAAAATCAATCTAAGGTCAGGATATCATCAGATCAGAATGAGGGAAGAGGATATTCCCAAAACAGCATTCAAATGTCACTATGGACATTTCGAGTTCTTGGTTATGCCATTTGGTCTCACTAACGCCCCGGCCACTTTTCAGTCATGCATGAATCATACATTCAACAATAATTGAGGAAGTCTCTTCTAATATTCTTTGATGATATACTCATTTACAACAAAACATGGGAAGAGCATCTCCTGCATGTCGAAGAGGTATTGAATATTCTTGAGTCAAAATCATTGTAGGCTAAAGCCTCCAAGTGTGAATTTGGGATGAAAGAAATCATCTACCTAGGACACAAAATTAGTGAGGCAGGAGTAATTGTGGATGAAGAAAAGATCAAAGCCATCAAGGAATGGCCCACTCCTAGAACCTTAACCCAATTAAGGGGATTTGTGGGGCTATGCAGCTACTATAGATGCTTTGTAAAAGGGTTCTCCAAGATTGCAGCACCCCTCACCGACCTAACTAAGAAAGGGGCTTTCGCATGGAATGACCAAGCCCAACAGGCCTTTGAACAATTTAAGATAACCATGAGCTCTTGCCTAGTGTTGGCCATTCTCGATTTCTCTATTCCTTTTGAACTGCAGTGTGATGCATCAGGGGAAGGAATTGGGGCCGTACTCATGCAAAAGAAACATCCTATAGCTTTTGAGAGCCATAAACCAATCGACGCAGAAAGACACTACTTTGTCTATGACAAAGAGATGCTAGCCATAATGCACGCATTGGCCAAATTTCGCCAATACTTGGTTTGTGGTAGGTTTGGTGTAAAGACTGATCATAACAGTCTACGCTTCTTTTTGAGCCAAAAGGATCTAAATGATAGGCAACAAAAATGGGTGAGCAAAATACAAGCCTACGACTTTGATATAGAATATGTGAAAGGGGTGAACAACGGGGCAGCAGATGCACTATCCCGGAGAGCTCATCTCAATACCATTACCAGTATCTCAAAAGACTGGAAGGAAGAGATCCTTAATGAATATGACCAAGATCCCCAGGCAAAGAAAATTTTGGGTGGAAATCTACCCAACGAAGATTTCAGAATTAAAGGAAACCTCATTTTGTATAAAGGGAGGATATACTTGACCCCTCAGACCAAATTCAAAAACAAAGTTCTCAAAGAATTTCATGATAACCCCCTTGCAGGACACCCAGGGTACTACAAAACTTATAAGCATATTAGGGAACAATATGCATGGAGGAACCAAAAAGGGGATATCCAAAAATATGTTCAAGAATGCTTAACATGTCAACGCAATAAAATGGAACTCACCCACCCAGTTGGATTGCTTCAGCCATTACCTATTCCTAATCAAAAGTGGGAGAGTATTTCTATGGATTTCATAACGGGGTTGCCAAGGACGCAAGGGAAGGATAGCATTTTCGTGGTGGTAGACAGACTCACGAAGTATGCCCACTTCCTTGTAGTCTCCACTGAATACAAAGCCCACCAGATAGCAGATCTATTCTTCAAGGAAATTTTCAAACTCCACGGGCTCCCTCTGAATATTGTCAGTGACAGAGATAGCAAGTTTATTAGCCAGTTTTGGCAGGAACTCTTCAGAATGGCAGGAACAAATTTAACCCCTAGTACCAGTTACCATCCTCAAACTGATGGGCAAACAAAAATAGTGAACAAATGGATAGAGGGCTATCTAAGGAATTATGTTACAAGGCAACAGACTACTTGGATTAAGTGGTTACACTTAGGAGAACACTATTACAACACGACTCACCACATGTCAATAGGGATGAGTCCTTTCCGAGCCTTATACGGCTATGAGGCCACAAGCTTTGGGGAACTAACAAACCAAGAAAGCAAAGTACCTAGAGCACAAGATTTTGTGCAACAGAGTAGAGACATCCTGAAGACCTTGAAAGAAAACTTACAACAAGCTCAAAATCACCAAAAGATCTATGCCGACAGGAAGCATGTAGAACGGACATTTGAGGCCGGAGATATAGTATTCCTAAGGTTACAACCATATAAGCAATCATCCCTCAAGAAGAATGGGACTGAAAAACTGAAACCTCGATTTTATGGGCCCTACAAAGTCATTCGAAGGATTGGGGAAGTAGCTTATGAGATTGAACTTCCCAAAAGCAGCAAAATACATAATGTGTTCCATGTTTCCCGACTTAAGAAGGTTCTCAGGCAACACTTGGTTCCTTGCAACGAACTACCTCCCCTAGATGATGAAGGGAAACTCACACTATACCTAGAGATCATTCTGGACAAATGAATGCATGTAGGAGTATCCTCAGAGATTTCCAGCAAACTCTCTTGTTGATGATCAAGAGGTGGCTCAACTGCTGAAATAGGAACGACATTTTGAGGAGACTCCTACACTGTTGTGTCAGGAGGAGATAGAGGCAGCTCCATGGAAACTGAGGAGGGAATCTCATGAGGTGACTCCGAAGCTAGTGACTTAGGAGCATCATCAGATTGTTGTCCTTCCTCCAGATTATCGGGATCAATCACATGAATGTCAATCTGGGACTTTTCTTTTCCACGAATTGTCGCCTCCTCAGGAGGAAGAACTATTGCCCGACTAACCCACAATTTGATCCTAGTGCCTGAAGATGATGCACCTTCCTTGTTGTCAATCTAAATCTCAGACTTACGTCCAAGAGGCCTCGTAGAGTCATCTTCTTTTCCAACCTTAATCTTGATGAGTCTAACACCATTACCTTTGAGCCAAGTGTTGGTGTTAGCTAGGATAGGCTGAAATCTTTCAAGAATGGAAGTGCATTCTTTATATGACCATTGGATTAAAGGAAGTGGGGCTTCATCAACATTTTGTGAGACATACTCTAGATCAAGCACATTCCCATCATCAATCATCCTTTCCGGAATGTCCACTAGGTTCAAATCAATAACCTGCTCAAGGGTGAGCCTGTAGTAGTCCATCTTGAGAACCTCCATTTTTGTACGAAGATCCACCCAGATATCCTCAATGCGATGCACATGTATGAAGGACTTTTTGATCTTTTCCTTCATACCTCGGTAGTCAAAATCTGCCCTTGACTTTAACCTTTTGAGTTTAATCTCCTGCATCTTGGTCTCCATAGCTTTAGCTTTGGTGGATGTGACAAGGGAGTACCGACCAATCTTTAATGGGTTGGTTGTAGAAATCCCCATCCCAACCTTATGTTTGACAGATTGATGTGCATGTACAACCATGATCTGTCTTCCCAACTCCATAAGAATAATCTTATTAGTCGAGTATCCAGGAAGCATGTATGGCTGCCCACTGTAGCATCCGACTCTTATATAAGTGAAAGTCGGGAATTGAAGGAACAAGCAACCATACTCATTCACTCTTTCCCATGCTTCAGCTGACACCCCTCTGTTCTTTAGAGTCTTGTCAAATTGGCACATGAAGCAACCAAAGAATGCATCTTGAACCCTCCTGAAATGTAAATTTGTTGGGTCTCAAGGGCAACCAATCATAATATTCCCACACAGGTATAAGCGAGCGATCACCCTTGGTAGAAAGACCAGGGAAATGTCTAAGTGATGCTGCTAAATACACTAAGTATGAATTCATGTAGAAAGTCATGGTAGTAGGGACTGCTGCAAATTGTTCGCACAAAGCATCACTGATAATCTCTCCCCATGATATATGATGGGATTGCCTTATGAACATGGTAAACTGATACGTCCAGGGCTCAAAAACATTAGAGTGCTCAAGACCCAACATCCCGTTGAGGAGAGTAATGATGTCTCCAATTTCCCACTTGAAGTCACAATGGTACAACTTAGCCCACCTTGTGAAAGCGGCTCGTGGCTCATGAATCCATCTGTTAATGTGGCATTTGCAGTTGTTTTCCCTCTTGACATAGTACTCAACTGCACTATCCTTTGAAATCTCCATATACACAGGTGCTGATGGTATTTTGAAGACTTTCTCAATAGTATCCGCATCAAGGCGGATTATTGCCTCACCATCATCATTTGTAATGGTTCTCATCTCCTTGTCGAAGTGGTGAGCGCAAGTGTAATGTCCCCTACCTGATCTATTTCAATATACTAAAATTGATTGATATTCTTCAATTAGTTATTAACAAGTTCTTATTTATTTTCCTCATTAGATGATTAATTTCATTATTTATAGTTCTTGATATAGTTATTAGGCCGTGCTACTACTTCAGTTTTAAGGGAGAAGGGTTTATGTATGTTACCAAAGCGCTTAGAGACCAAATACAATAGGTTCCCTCAAAGTTTACAGATCCAAGCCCTTACCTATCTTGGGTCTATACCCTCAAGGCTTATGGGTCACTGATCCCCACCCTATCTTGGGACTTAATCTATTGCTTGGATTTAGACTGCCCCTCTTTGGAACATCTCCTTCCCATCTTCTTAAATACTGATAGTAATAACATGATTTAGACTATAAGTATACTAATTTCTCATGTATTATGAATATATATGAAATTAAGTATGATTGTCATACATATTGCAGTCCATATTAATGTTACTATTAGTTCTGCATAAGAACATTATCAGGCTTCGTATATTAAGCATACTTATTAAACATATCCCCATGCATACCACCAAGAACAAGGATGTTACTTCCTATTACTCAATAATAACAATTCTGATCTGATCTGCTTGATGGTGCTCTTACTGAATGCTTTTACTCCTTTCTTTTATATCTCTCAATGTGAGGGAGAGGTCACACCTCTTCATCATGCATGCCTTTTGGTAAGAGACACACCCTCTCACCATTAGCACCTTTTGAAAGAGTGCAACTCTTCATTATTTCTACCCTTTGAAAGGGACACAACCTTTCATAATCAGATCTGCAGTTCTTATTTAAATCAGATCTACACTTCTCATTTTTCAAATTCTGCCCCCCCCTCAAATGAGTTTCTCTTCTCCCTTTTATATCTCACGTTTGAGGGAGTCACAACTTATCATTTCATGCCTTTTGACCTTTCATTAGGTTTAATCAAATTTAAATAATATTTAATTATATTCTTTTATATTTTAATTTTAATTTTTATATTTATTCTTTTGTATTTTAATTTTTTTATTATTTACTATTAAATTATATTTCAAAGTAGGGACATTACAGCAAGCGAGAACAAATTCAGGTTCTAGGGCAGGCACTGGAAAAGAAGATGCATGACGAATGTGGCTGTCCGATAACCACTGCATATTACGATCCTGCAGATCTTCCACCCTTTTAATGAATTCTGACATGTCAACACGCCCTATCTTCATATCCTTGATGTGATCCAAAGGAGAGGAAACTTGTGAAGGGGAAACTTCATTCTGGTACTTGTCATATTTATACTTCATCCTCTTTGGAATGGGAGATGATGGTAAATCTGACATTGAAGAACAATCTGGTATGCTGCGATGAGGACTTAAAAGTGTTAAAGCAACATCATACTCAGCTGCAACTAATATTTTTCCTTCTTCAAATGGGAGGAACTCCAACCCTTGCACTTCACAACTTTGTGAGAGAAAGATGGGAAATAAATGGGAATGTTGGAAACTTGACTTTGACCAATTTCGGATCTTGGGGAAAGCTGTACAAGTATACGAGTGGGGGAGAACAAACATGTAATCGGATTTATAAATCCAATTTTGAAAGAATGGGTATTTTTCCACTTAGAGAATTGGAATTTCACCAAAAGATGATTAAAACATTCTAATCACATGGGAAGATCAATTATTTTCATCCTACTTGTAATCAGGATTTAAAATCCCGAATACAAGTAAAAAGGGAAAATGGGGAAGATCAATGCAATATAAAAATTGCTTTGCCAAGGGGGAAAATCTCTCTCACAAAACTGATTTTAGGGCAAAACCAACATATACACAAATTTTCAACTTAGAAAGAAAAAACAAGAAGACAAGAAATAAAAACAAAAAGAAAAGAAAACATACCTTGCTTCAATCCAAATGCTCTTCCAAGGAAATGCAATAATCCTTGTGATGAAGACGTAAAACCTTTAAATAAGCAACAAATGTCTTTAGCAGCAAAAACGCCTTGCAAAATGGCACAAGAATCGGTCAAATCTCCCCTAAATCTCCATGCCTAGGGTTGAGAAGGCAAAACGATATGGGAGAGAAGAGATTCATGGCATTTTGAAGTACAAAATCTTGGTGTTTTGGCAAACACGTGTTGCTGGAAACTCGCCTTCAAACCAGCAAATGAATACACCAAATGGCGTGGAAAGAGTTTCAATATGCATGAAAATAGCATAAGAATTCAAAACACCTTCTTCTTCCTAAAAAAATCTCCACAAAAATAGGTGAAACTCTCAACAAATTCGCCTTCCCTGGCTGGTCGGGTTCTTGGAGAGATGCAACAAGTTTCATTTTACATGTAATAGTGAAAATCGGGTTTCTTTTTTCATATTACAAGTTTAAAATGTCACTTTTGTTAGGCCCAATATGGAAAGCTAATGTACTGAGAGGGGAGGGGTGAATCAGTACTCCAAAACTTTTCATGAATAATAACTTTACTGTTATGCATAAACAGAATAGTGCAGTAACATAAAATAAAGTTAAAACAAATAGATAACAATCATACATGATTCACTCCATAACACATATATTTTGGTTACGCAGAAACTCTTGGTTAGAGAGAAAAATTGCGGTGGGGATGGCACCCACAACTTCACTACTGCAATAATAAAGAGTGCTCGGTTAGAGCTACATTTTAGCTATTTTTGATAGCTTACCCTGTTAGGAGTAACAAGATCTGTTAGATCTACCTTGCTAAAGGATTTTACAACATTTATTCTAAATGCTGCACCTGGTTAGAGGCTTTACAATTTATAGACTTGATTAGAGTCTTTTACCCTGTTAAAGGTTTCTCTTACAACTTCACAATTTTACAATAAAATCATTACAAATATCTACAACTTTACATCTGAAATGTTATAGCAGATTCTATGTGCTCAGAATAGATTACCTTGCTTATAGCATACCTTGGTAACCCATATAGTAACTCGGTAAACCCTTCTGTTTACTCTGTTCTTCGACTGTTCTCTGAAAACCTTCTCGTTGACCTCTGTGTCTCTGTAACAGTCTTCTTTCATGTATACATACAACCTTAACTCATGCTGTATAAATAGATCTCTTAAAACGGTGATCCAATTCATTGCTTCGATCTTACAAACAAGATTCCTCGAATGAATAACTAAACAAAATATTTCATTGGTTAGATTGATCTCGTAATCATACACAATCTTCTAGTGCAATTTCCAATGTGATGACGGTTAGATGTGCCTCGATCTTGTAACACGTTTTCATATGCATGTCCAGGTTCAATGTATCTGGTAACACGTTTCACTCGGTGAATATCAACTCGGTGTGTCATCTTTACTGCTCGGTAGCTATAAAAAGATACTCGGTAGACAACTCGGTGTGTACTGCGTTCTGTGACTGCTTTCTTCTGTAACCGACTAGACTGTGCATACCGTCTTCTCTGTTATACCGACTGCATGATTCGGTAGTGCTAACCGACTAGAGTATATAGTATGACTTTGAATATAAAAACTAATGGCAACTTGATAAGTAGTAACAACTTTATTTCTATTCTAGAGCAAATCAGGTTTTTGAGAGAAAAATACAAGTTAATAAAATCCCCTCAACAAGTTTTAATAACTTAACTTTAAAAAAGAACTTGTAATGGGGATTTAAAATTCCCTTTACAAGTGACTCAGAAAATAAAACATGTAATAGGGAAATAAAATCCCTATTACAAGTAAAAACACTTAAATAGGAACTTTATAAAATAATTACAAGTGACTTTTAAATGTATAATTTAAAATTAACTTGTAACTTATCCAAAAAGTTCCTATTATGACTTAAAAAGCCAAAAAGCATCAAGGGGAAATAAAAAGTAAGTTACAAGTTCTAATTTCATAAAGTGCACTTGTAATTAACGAAAAATTTCCCTACAAAGACTAAAACAAAGGAAAACATTAAAACTTGCAACTTGAGGAAAATTTCCCACCTGCAGTCAGGGAGAAAAAACCTGATATTGAAGGAAAACCATAGCAAACGAACCCAAAATGTGATGAAATTTGAAACGTGGTTTGTGGATGGACTGAGGATTAGTCCAGTCAAAGGGCAAGGCGAAATTCTGCCTCGGGAAGTGTGCCATAGAGTAAAATTTTCATTTTTTAACAAAATTGTTATGTAATGGTCCATCATTTTTGAAAACAAAAATGAGGACAACAAGAAGAACACGCATTTGATTTGGAGAGTCTTCTAAATGGACCTCAAGAAGTCATTGAAAAGAAGAAAGCGTCAAAGATGTCTAAAGTAATAAGTGATGATATAGGCTCTAGGAAAATACAGATTGCCACTCCAACAGTAGATAAGTATGAGGATGAGATTACGGTGGATGAATATGATTTGGAGACATTTGACTTAGGTCCACTTACTTCTGAGCAAGCCATGGATGAAGAAACCAATTTAGTAAAGGCAGTCAATGAGAAGCTAAAAGCTGAAATAGAGAAGAACAAAAGGTTAGAAAAGGATATAAATGCATGGAAGAGCTATTTCCATCAGTTCAAGGAACCACTAAGGTAGTATGATCCAACAAAGACACCTCCACTAATGCTTCCTCATGAATCGATAAACCATATGGAGAAGATAGCAAACTTAGCACAACTTCTAGATGCATGTGTCAATAAATCTTTCACAATGGCTAATAAGTTTGTGAGAAATATGAGGAAAATACTTGATAGAGCCATTCGTGTTCTTGAGATAGTTCATAACCTCATGATGACAGTTGATGCCTTCACTCATACTAAAGATGTCACCATTCCAGTATTGCAAGCAAAAAGGAAGGCACCTAGACAATTACTGGCACAAAGAAGGGGTAATTAGAAAAGAATCAACTCATAATTTGTTACAGTGGTCAACTTTGCTTCAAATGAAGAAACTCCTTTTTGATGTTTTTAGTAACAGATGTAATCAAGTTGAAGATACCGTCCATCATATTCATGACGAGGTAATTGAGGTGATGTGCATCATTCTTGACAAAAAGGCAGAAATTGAAATGGATGTGGACATTCAAGAACTGGAGGACATGATGAAAGTCATCTTTCAAGGAGAAGGTGGACTGATCACAGAAAAATAGTTGGATCATATGTATACCACTATGCTCCTTATTGATAAGACAAGAACTTGAGCATGGATGGGAGATAACACTTCTTGTAGCCTTTGATGAAGTAATCCACCTAGAAGAACGAATGAAGAATCTACCTGAGATCCCAATTTCTGAAGTTGAAAGTATGACGTCTAGATTCATTGAATATGCCAAAAAGGAACGTGAGAAAAGGAACCAGATTCTAGAAGATAATTTGTTATGATCCCACTTGGCGTTCTATTTTCCTATTGGAGGATGCTTCCTCAATGTCCATGTCAGCACATGTTATCTTCTCATTGGTTGATTCATGATGATGATTATCTTGATAGGGTTTTCATTTGTATCAAACCCTAATTAGGGTTTAGGAGGATGTAATGTTCCCTGTTGGGGATTGGATTATTTGGCGTTCAAGTCCTACAAACACGTTAGTATACAAACAATATGAAAGATAATTAAACATATATATTTATTTGTGCGATTATACAAGAAAGAATGCTATACGTTATTCTATATATTTAACAAATAATGCTAACTAATTTATTGTTATCTATAAAAAAAAGATACAATACTCAGTTGGACCTTACCTGGATTGACCCAACCCTCTATTGAGAAATATTTCTCAGTTAGGAGCAACCCAGGATGTCGTTCTCCTAAGGTTTCTATTTGGGATCTCTATTAATGAGTGAAATCATTAATGTTCTCAAAGCTTGGCAGAGATCCCACCCCTACTCAAGCTTCTCTATCTCTAACATATGCATATGGTTAACCTCTACAATATATATATATTGTCTCTAAGAGATTCCCTATGAATCTCTCTCTGGATTCCTCTGTAATGTCCCCTACTTGGTTCAAGACAGTTTTAACTGTAATTAATCGATTTCCAATATATTTATAACTTAACTAAATCGATTAAGAGACAAAACTATCTCTTCCTAAATGGCTCTTATTCTGTCCTAGGTTATACTTCCTTAACTGTCAAGAAGGTTTTAGGAAGGGGATCTTCTTATCTTCCTGAAAGAAATAGCAGAGTTCGTACAGATTGAATCTCTGGCTGATCGTATTGGTGACAGAATGTAGGCTTCCCGTGTTACTTTCTTACCCCCCTTTTCCCACAATTGATGGGGTATTTATCCCATCCATCGTGGATGGAGAGTTGTGCACTTCCAGTCACGTCTATTGGTGGCAGCAACCCCTTGGAAAGGTCGCTGCCCTCCCTTAACCTGCATCATGACCTTTCGGAAAAATAATAATAACAATCGCACCCCTTTCAATGATCGCTTAACATTCATTAATAATTTAGTTAGTATCCAATATAATTCGCAATACTTGATCGGTCAATTAGTTATTATAATGCCACCGATAAGAATACAATCAACCCCCTTCTATAAGTATTATATAAAAATATATATGGACTGTGATCTAACAACAGTTCTGATCTGGACTGATCGATGGTGCTGTTAGTGGATGCTTTGATTCCTTTCCTTTATATCTCTCAATTTGAGGGAGAGGTCACACCTCTTCATCATGTATGCCCTTTGGCAAGAGACATACCCTTTCACCATTAGCACCCTTTGAAAGAGTGCAACTCTTCATTATTTCTACCCTTTGAAAGGGACACAACCTTCCATAATCAGATGTGCACTTATTATTTAAATCAGATCTGCACTTCTCGTTTCCAAATTATCCCCCCTCTCAAATGAGGTTCTCTTCTCCCTTTTATATCTCATTGTTGAGGGAGTCGCAACTTTTTCTTTCATGTCTTTTGACTTTTCATTAACTTTATTAATTTTTAATTAATCATATTTAATTATATTATTTTATATTTTAATTTAGTTTTTAATGTTTTAATTTTATTATTATCATTTATTATTAAATTCTATTTCAAAGTGGGGACATTATAGTGGAAAAATCTTGGCCCTTGATCTTCATTCGATCTCGACCCTTCATTGTATTTGGGAGTCTTATATAAACTCCACTCATTTAATTTGTAATGGTTAATAAGCAATAATAAGCAATAGCAATAGCAATAGAGTAGAAGAGAATAGAAGAGAGAGTAATAGTGCTAGAATAGTGGCAAGAGAAAGACTTGAAGAATTGTTGTTATTTGGCTATTGGATCAATAAAACATTGAAGTTATGGTGTTTTTGCTCAATCTCTGAAGCCTATTGCATGGTTCTTTTATCTTCTTAAGCCAATCTTTGATGTTAGTTTTAGTGTTTAGACTGAATGATGGAATGTTTTATTTGACATATTGTGAAACTGGTTATCCATATCACTAGCTTTCTTGCTGATTGTATGCGAGCCTTGTGTGGTCAATTGGAACCTTTGAAATTGTTTAAGTTTGATTATTGCTCAATCATTGATATGCATTCAACTAATGGTGTCTATGATTAGTAGTGATATGAAAATTCCCAAACAATCCTTAGAAGATTGCACTAGTTCTAGTAGAGTTGTTCATGTATGGCGATACTATAAGCAGTTGAGTTTCACTTGTGTCATTCTTCACCCATCCATTCTTAGGATAGTTTAGAACTTCTCTAAAACCTTATCTTTTGCCATTTTTTTTTTATAATCATTCAATAGTGTTAAGAAGGGACTTCATAGCATATCATCTGCAAGCCACTTCATGAAATCTTTTTGAACCATAAATGCCCCTAGATGAAAAAGCAATCACAACGACCAACAAAGCTTATCCACACATAGTGATCCTACTTTTATGAACCTTGGAATCTTCTCGGGTGATCTTTAAGCTAATCTTCAGCATCCGAGAGATTTTATTCAAGAGAGGATAAGATACTTATGGTATTTTATTATGTGTTCGCATGTGCCTAAAAAACACATCAACAAGATGCACATGAAGTGACCTTCAAAACTTGCCTCTCCTTAACTCAAAATTATTCTTTTCTAGGCATCAAATCAACTCAAGGCAATGATTTTATAAGCAGTTTTGCATCCTATCTTGGGCAAATGAGGGAAACTCGCTCTCAACTAGGAGCACATGAAGTTAAGTTTGCTCCATGACCCATGCACTTGAAGTTCGCTCCTGTGGTCATGCACTTGAAGTTCGCTCCAATTTGCATGCACTTGAAGTGAAATTCCAATCAAAACTAAAATCGCTCTCAATCATTTTCATTGCTTCATCGACTCAAACCTTAGGTTTCTCAAACATTCATTCATGAAAACATGTCAAACTCACCTCATGGAAAGCCTAAAATGAAAATTCGCTCCTATCAAAGTGTTGAAGATTAGTGTCGGTAAGTAATCTTCTAATCTGTCTGAGTCAACTAAGTTGTCTAATCAGAATTAGACAACTTAGTTAGCCAATTAATTAATATTTATTGTATATTAATCAACTAATATGTATTATTTGATTCTATGTTATATATATGTGAACCGATTTATAATTGAAACGATTCTTCATGATAATTAATATGTAATTTGATTTATGCATGAATCGGTTCTATGTTTAACATGTTAACTAACATCATTAGTTAGTTGTTTTGATCATAACTGCTTCTAGGGGAGAGACGTGATAGTTGAATAAAGGTTGTGTTGTTTGAAGCAAGCATCATGTGAGGTATTTAACATCAATCTCTACTTCATCGTGAGTTTGCAAACCAAAATCACATGATTAAAATTATAATGTATGCAGTATACACAATGATATAAAATCAAATATTCATTAATCAGCTAAAAATATGATATTCATTTATCAAAATAAAACATCTTTCTCATACTTGCTCGAAAACAATAATCTAATCTCATCTCTTGCGACACAATTACATATTTTCCAAAAATGGAAATATACATAAAAAAGGAAATAAATATCGATGATCATTTTCCAAATTACTTCCTTGCATACATATAGAAAAATACAAATTAAATATTAATTAATACATATAAATATTAATCTGCAATTAATAAAATATATACTAATTAATAATTAATAATAAAATTACAAATTAAATATTAATTAATATATATATATATATATTAATCCTCAATTAATAAAATATATATTAAATAATAATTAATAATAAATAAAAACTATTTTAAAACTTTTTAATAAAATAATATTATAACTTTTTAAAAAACCCAAAATTTAAATTGCGATGCATTTTTATTTTAAATAAAAAAAATATTTGCACTCTATTCTTGTGTTTTAGTTTTATCCCTTCGGGGTTTCCTGGCAGGGCATTACACTCCCTCCATCTGAATATCGATTAGAAGTAGAAGATAGCATCTTAAAATATAGTCTGCATTCAATATATCAGATTCTTCTGGTATTATTAGTAGATCGAACTCCTTGTTTTGCGTACATTATATCACTTGTCCATCTGCATTACATCAGTTACAGTTAGAGAAAATTCTATCACTGTGACATGATCACTCTATTTAGTAGATCACCATTAACAAAGCAAATTGAACCTAGGGTTTGAATCAAGTTGAATCTCTTTTAGAGGGCAATCTTGACAACTGGCAAATAATTTTGAAATTATAAATCTGATCACCAATTTAACATGATTTCACAGCAAGATTGAGCAAAGATCAGATCAGATTTATACAAGCAAGATTATCTTCTATTATTGTCTTCAAGTTCATCTATTTCTATCAACGTCAAGATGGTGAATGGAATTAGAGTTGAGGACAGATTTGAAGGACCATTAAACTTTGTATCTTGGAAGTTTAAAGTTATGCTTGCCTTGGGGGAAAATGAATTAGATGAATTCGTGAAGGATTTTGTACCGGAACCAAAAGAAGAGGATGAGAAGCTTCAATGGAAGAGAAAGAACAACAAAGCAATGAAAATGTTGGTTGATTTTGTGAAAGATCACATTGTGCCAATCATCTCCAAGTTGATGGAGGCATGTAACATGTTCAAGACATTAGAGAAGATGTATGAGATCAACAACACAAGTCGAGCTCTCGCATTAAAACAACAACTTAACCACATCAAGATGACGAAAGGAGAATCCTTCATGTCTTACTTCATGAGAATTACTGAATTGAGAGATAACTCTCTACCATTGGACACACTATCAATAGCAAAGAATTAACCATGTTGGCTCTTAATGGTCTCCCTTCATCATGAGAGTCATTTATTCAAGGGATAAGCGCAAGATCAAAACTCCCTAAGTTTGATCGATTGAAGATAGATTGCATTCAAGAAGAGTCAAGATTGGCTACAAGAGGTATTGGCCAAAGCTCCACAAATGAAGATATTTATGTTCTTGCTGCACACTCCTCAAAGAAGAAGGGTAGGAAAGGACACTCCAAAAGAAAGAAAGATGAGGAATCAAATGGTGCTCCTACACACAAAAGGAAGGACATTTCAGAAATCCAATACTTCAGATGTGACAAATATGGTCACTACGCAATAAAATGCCCAACCAGGACTATGCCTCAAGCTTCCATTGTGGATGTTGGTGAGACTATTCCACAAAAGGATTTAGATGGATTCATATTCTGATTTGAAGGAGATAAGTTTTTTTTTGGTTGAATAATGTTCATGAATTCAATATGTAGTTTTTTTGTTAATTCATGAATTACATTATGGGTGCTATTTGTGAAACAACTTTGTTAGTAGATGTTTGCTTACGACAAGCTGCATTTGGATATCTTGTGTTTTAAATTTCTTCAATTTACTATGAGAAATTTGTCTCTTACATTTAGGACATCTTTAGAATCACAGTCTGTTGCTTTTTAGGCTATAGAGTTTTGAAGTTCTATTTGTGATGAAGAGATTGAAATGTAGGAGGAATATGTAGAGGACTTTAGTGGAGATTCTAAGATTTTGCATTTTCATTTTTTATAAAACAAATATCTACCTGCAGTGGTGGAATAGCTCACTTGTGAAAGCCATAGAGGCACTTGTGTTGGTAATGATAGCATCTAGGGTTACAAAGCTAGGATTGAGACAAGAGGGCTCTCTTAGTGAGAGGGAGCATACTGAAAGGGGATTTGTTCTAAATCTCAAGATGATCATATTCCTGCCTAGGGCTCGATCTTATGACAGTAGATCCATTGTGGTTTTGGATCTAGCTCTTCCAACCGTATGAGGATCATACCAGATGATAAGAGTCTCCTAAAGAAAGATATCTTCCATGATTGGGACCACGTGAGAAGGGGATGCTTCTGTGACAGAGGGAGCAGCTAAGAGGATGTTTTTCTATTGATATCCGAGGATCTTGGTTATATTGGTTCAAAGGGAGTGGACCATGTCAAGATGGTTTCTCTAGTGATCAGTCAAAGGACTATGATTCATGAGATGGAGTCCGATTTATGTAGGCTGGAAGGCCTTTATGCTGACTTCTAGGTGATGATATTCTTGGATAGATGAATACTTTGTGAGCTTGGAATACACCAAGAGTGATGCAGACTCCCACTTTGTATTTCATGAAAGGTCAAAGCATGTGAAGATCAAGTATCACATTGTGGAAAGGTATGCTATTCACTTAAGATACTATGTGAAAGGCTTTCTAGAGACATGGTGGAAAGGTATGCTATTCACTTAAGATACTATGTGAAAGGCTTTCTAGAGACATGGTGGAAAGGTATGCTATTCACTAATGTATTCTTATATTTAAGAAAAGATGTTTAAAGTGTAAACTCTTGATTAATGCATTTCTCTTTTAGAGAGACTTGAGGTGTAAGCCCTTTTCTCACCCTCTGATATGGTTCATGGTGAATGTCATGTGTGTGACTCCATGACAAACATAAGATGAGAGAGTCCGTGATGATTTTCTTGTACTTGTGTGTTTATCCTTTGGATGAGCCATGGTGAATGTCATTGTGAGGTGACGATCTCACAATGATGAACACTTGTACATCTCACCATTATTGTAAGGTGATGATCTCACAATAGTGGTTGTATATATCATTATGGTGGATATCACATGAAGTGATATCTATGGATATACCATAATGATTGATATCACGTGAGGTGATATCACGTGATATCTATGGATAAAACATAATGGTGGATGTCACGTGAAGTGATATCTAAGGTTATGCCATAATGGTTGATATCACGTGAGGTGATATCTATGGATAAACCATAATGGTAGATGTCACATGAAGTGATGTCTATGGATATGCCATAATGGTGGATATCATGTGAAGTGATATCTATGGATAAGCCATAATGGTGGATATTATTTGAGGAGGAGATCTCTATGGTGGATATCATGTGAAGTGATATCCGTGGATAAGCCATAATGGTGGGCATCACATGAGGTGATGTCTATGGATATGCCATGTTGTTTGTTATCACAGTGAGGTGATACCTATGTGATTCAAATCTTGAGTAAGATTCATCCCTAGCTAAGAGGGAGTGTTGAAGATTAGCGTCGGTAAGTAATCTTCTAATCCGTCTGAGTCAACTAAGTTGTCTAATCAAAATTAGACAACTTAGTTAACCAATTAATTAATATTTATTGTATATGAATCGACTAATATGTATTATTCGATTCTATGTTATATATATGTGAACCGATTTATAATTGAGTTGATTCTTCATGATAATTAATATGTAAATCGATTTATGCATGAATCGGTTCTATGTTTAACATGTTAACTAACATTAGTAGTTAGTCGTTTTAATCATAACTGTTTCTAGGGGAGAGACGTGATAGTTGAATAAAGGTTGTGTTGTTTCAAGCAAGCATCACATGAGGTATTTAACATCAATCTCTCCCTCCGTCTGAATATCGATTAGAAGAAAAAGATAACATCTTAAAATACAGTCTGCATCCAATATATCAGATTCATATGGTATTATTAGTAGATCGAACTCCTTGTTCTGCATACATTATATCACCTGTCCATCTGCATTACATCAGTTACAGTTAGAGCAAATTCTATCACTGTGACATGATCACTCTATTCAACAGATCACCATTAACAAAGCAAATTGAACCTAGGGTTTGAATCAAGTTGAATCTCTTTTAGAGGGAAATCTAGACAACTGTCAGATAATTTTGAAATTTCAAATCTGATCACCAATTTAACACAAAGAGCACATGAAGTGAAATTTGCTCCTCTAGAGAAGCACTTAAAGTTCTTTCAAATCAACACTTTAACTCTCTTTTGCTCACTTACTCTCATTTTCTCAATATGTCATAGCATGCTCAACATGAGGTCCTAGGTAGAATTTCGCTCTGAGAGAGAGACAAATGAAGTTCGCTCCAAATGGGATGCACACGAAGTTCACTCTTGAGGCTATGCACTTGAAGTGAAGTTCGCTCCAAAGTGGATGCACCTGAAGTGAAGTTCGCTCCAAAGCTCATGCACCCGAAGTGGATTGAAACTTGACACTTAGTGATTTCTTTCTCTCTCTCCTTCAATCTATTCATTCAAGTTTGTTGAAACTAGGCTCATGGTGCATCCTAGGAACAATTTTTCTCTCAACTAAGGGCATTTGATGTGAATTTCACTCTCACAAGAGAGCACTTGAAGTTTTTCGCCCTCAACCTTGAGCACTTGAAGTAGCTTGAAAATGCACTTTTGAGTGGAGTCTTATTACTTTATGCCTTAGTTTATGCCTCCATATACTATAAGACCTCAAAACTCACCTTTCTTATGATTTCACCTTTAACTTGAGACAAAAGGAGTGAAATCCACTCTGAGAGAGGGGAACTTGAGGTGAATTTCGCTCCAAAAGAGGAGCACTTGAAGCATCCTTGACTAGCAATCTCTCATCACTCCTTGGTTGAAATCATGATGGACTTCGCTTCATCCATGACAAATATGTTACTGAAGGCTAACAAACTCATTTATTTCACACCTCACACAAGGCTATCTACTTAACTCCTGGCATCTTGACAATCTATACCTCTTCAATGCAAAGGCTAATAGCTAAGGATCTAACACTATCCTAGAGAGAAGAAAAAAAGTAGGGGTCCCCATTTGCAATGGGGCGATGTGTGAATACCTCACAACAGGTTCCAATGGTGAGGATGAAGATTCTCAAACTCTTTCCTTCTTATCAACCAAAAAACTATTGCACTGTACCGTGCATGCATCCAATTGAAACGGAGTGTCTATTTAAACACCCCTAGCAAGCACTATAGTTCCTATCGTCATATTACATCCTCCATTTGAGAAGAGAACCTGCACACCCACATCATTTATTTTACTCACAAAAAGTAGGTTCTAGGCCAAACCAAGGATATGTAGCACACCTTTGATCCTCTTCACTCCTATCCAAGAATAGCATCTTGACTCTTCCACAAACAACTATCTTCAAGTGTGTAACTGCAGTTTCTACCTAGCCTGATTTTAAACTTCTTGCATCAAAGCATATGGTTTAATATATCGAAAACATGCATTTCTTAAGTCTTTCTAGGCCTATAGATGTATGCATAGTCAAAATTTCCATATTACATCCTCCATTTGAGAAGAGAACCTGCACACCCACATCATTTAATTTACTCACAAAAAGTAGCTTCTATGCCAAACCAAGGATATGTAGCACACCTTTGATCCTCTTCACTCTTATCCAAGAATAGCATCTTGACTCTTCCATAGACAACTATCTTCAGGTGTGTAACTTCAGTTTCTACCTAACCTGATTTTAAATTTCTTGCATCAAAGCATATGGTTTAATATATCGAAAGCACACATTTCTTAAGTCTTTCTAGGCTTATGGATGTATGCATAGTCAAAATTGTCATATGAAAGCCTTCATCATGAGTTAGTTTAGTTGTGTTTCGCCTTCATAATTTGTCAAAGCTATCTCAAAACATCCAAGTTCAATTAGTTGGTACAGGTTGGTTGCATCAAATTCTATGTCTAGTGTCAGATTGGAAAATTCTTATACATTGTTCCATTTGAACTATTTGGATTGACGAAAATTGCAAAAAAAGAATTAAATTTAAAAATTGTGAAGGTTTATGCAAATCCGTTTTATGGGGATGATCTTGATGGTGTTATGCCAAACATGGCTAGTTTTTGGGTTAACCCACCTCTTGCTTTCTAAGATATTAAAAGCTTCAATTTTTGTTGGCCAAATTACGAAAACGATTAAATTGTTTTATTAAGTCATAATGAAATTATATTTTTGGGTCATAATTATATTTTCGTCAACTTGGTAAAATTTTGTGGAAAAGCATTGACCCGGTCAAAAGTTATACCTCTTTCTCGCACGGCCTCTGAGATTTGTCAGAAAGTTTATTAATTTGTTTGCAAGATTAATTAAATCTTTTCAAAAATCATAGCTTTATCATTAAATTAATATTTCTCCAAAGTTAAAAAGCGGATGAGCCGAAAGCAAGTTGCAAAGTCAATTAGACAAAAGGAATAAATGCTTAGATTGAAGGGTTGTGAAGTTGCCAAATGCGAGCAAGTTAGAATTTGGGCTTCAATTATGCACATTTTCATCAAATTCTAATATTGAAAAGGTGAACATTAGAAAATGAGGATCAACTATGCGCTTTTGCCTTAATTTCTAACTAGTTCTACTATGCTCAACTTTTCACAACTTGTAAATCTTGTTATTTTTGAGCATTAAAGAAGGAATTGCTAATATGCTCAATTTTTCACAACTTGTGAACCTTGTGACTTTTGAGCATTAATGAAGATGGTTTTTATAACTACTTGTAATATGTGAAGCATGAACCAGCATTGCAAGTGCCATGGCAGACATGAATGCATCATAAATATGTTTGATTGAATTCCTCAACAGACATTTTATCTCATGGAAGCTGATGATAGCAGAAATAATGATGGGATAAATGCATTAGAAAGGCTTAGAAAACCTTTAAGCAAATGCAAGTTGCAGCTGTAAAGCTGAAACATCCAACCTTGCACCAAATTGGGAGCATTGGATTAGCGTATGGGAATCCATTGAGATATAACGAAGGTCAATTTTGTCAAATGTTATTTTTGGAAATGCCCTGGTAAGCATGCATGCAAAATGTGATGGCATAGACAATGTATGTGAACTGTATAAAATGAACAGCTGAAACAAATATCACATAACATGCAATGATTGCAGAATAAGCATAAAATGGATTTTTCAAAAAACTTAGAAACTTTCAAGCAGATACAATTTGAATTTTGAGTTTTAATGATTTCTTCACCCTTTGACAACACTCACATAGACATTTAGGCAAAGTGAGGAAGCATAGATGAAGCATGTCAACTGTTTGACAAAATACATTAGAGAAAAGTGGTCTGACGACATGCTATGACTGCAAGTGAATGTTTGACAGATTGTCTCAAAGAAATGTTATCTCATGGATGCCATGTCTGTAGGTTATGCACAAATGGATTTATTGAAAATGCTGCTGAAATTTTCTAACAAATGCACTTGGTGGGTGTAAAATCGAAATCTACAACCTTTGCCAATATCTCCCAGGCTGCACCAAAATGGAAAGTTTTGGCATGACGAATGAAGGCAGTATGGTATTTCTAAATTCAAGACATCTACTTAGTGTTGTGGAAATGAGGAAAACGAATTATTTATCTACCACCATGGTGAAAAGTTAGCAATTGCATTTGGTTTGTTAAGTTAAAACTTAAAAATGACCTCTTGAAAAACTGTTAAAGTTGTTAAGAACCTTCAAATATGTTTTGATTGGTACACTGCATCTAAATTCATTGCTAATATAATGATAAGAGAAATTGTTTTCGGAGATGTGAACCATTTCCATCATTTTATACATGGACAATGTTCTTGTGGGAATTATTGGTGATGCTAGATGAAACAATTTGAAAATTAGGCTTGCACTATAATAATGTGTACTACATCGAACGTTCGGTATTAATGAGGCAACATCAATCAAAGCATAACAATAGGGAAGATTTTGTCAAATGTCATAGTTGTGACTACTTTGCCAGACCTGCATGCAAAATGGAAGCATGGACATGACATGTGAACTATTCGAAGGAATGTCTTAAATAAATGTGGTCTTATGGTGTGCTCTTGATGCATGGATTTGCACACAACAGATTTGTTGAAAAGGCTTTAGAAACTCATAGGCATTTCCTATGCTAGTGTCCTCTCATGCCTCCAAGCTGAAATGAAAGATTTGAAACAATGTAAGGACGTCCATCTAAGCACAAGTCTAATGATTTCTAGCAATCATGGCTAGCATGGAAAAATCACAAGCAAAATGTGGAATCATAGACAAGGCATGCGAATAGTTTGAGAAAAATACCTCAAAGGAATGTGCTCATGGTATGCAAATCTTATAATGGCACATTATTAGATTCATGAGGTGAGCCAAAGGTGGAGATTCTGAGAATAAGAAACATCATCTCCTTTTATGAGAATTACTTGCCAATAAGCTTAGCCATAAACTAGAGGAAATTTGTCATTTTGAATTGCAATTATGTGATACACAACCAGGTGTGGTTGCTGGGGTTAAAAAAGAATTTCCTTTTTTCAAGCCATCTTGACAACCTATCTATGCCATTTTGGTCTCTCATGGCATTGCTTGATGGAACCATATCTGAAGAATCTTTTCAGGATGAGACTAGAGTAGGTGATTTTGCTCATGAACATTGTTACTCGATGTATAGTTGAATATGATGTCAATCATTCATAGGGAATAATCTTAGACCCTTGGGATTTCAGTGTGTCCATTTCATTGAGAATGGTGGGCTTCTTGCAATCCATGCACATTGTATTGACACATCTATTGATGTGGCTGTAAAACATGATTATTAGTTTCCCACCCTACATGCTTGGCATAGAGTAGGATTGGTTTGCACTTTAAATCACCAAATACAACACCATCAAGTTTCATTTTTAATAGTGTCTAGGGGTGGGGACATGCTATAGGCTTAAGCTGCCTAACTGAGATAAATCCATTATCAAGAATTTATGTTTCCTATTTAGTAACAATAATCCTAATTTACTTTTCTAATAAAAAGAACATTTTCAAATTTAAGCTTTTGGTAACTTTGACTACTGATTCCTTCCTCATTTTTATGAATAGGTTTTGTCTGATCTTCCCTGAGAGATAGTTCATATGGTCCATCTTCTTGTAGTTAGGACATTGAAGCAAAAGAGACCCATTGCCCGTATTTTATTTTCGATATTTGTGCTCTGTTTCCATGGATGACAATGTTAATACCTGTTGTGACGTTTTCACACATCGCCCCATTGCAAATGGGGACCCTTGCTTTTTGCTTTTTAGGGTTTGTTTTCTAGGTTTTTTTTAGGGTTTTGTCAGTTGGCCTTTGCATTTTGAGTGCTGTCGGGGAGATCAATGGGATACCAAGTCCGGCTTGAGTGATGTCCTGATCCTGAAATTTGGCTAAGTCTAAAAGTCCTGATCTTGAAATTTGACTAAGTCTGGAAACTGAAAAACCTCCAAAAACTAGATTTTGCAATATAACTCCTGGAGGTCTCAAACCACTCTCAAACATCCTGAAAGTATATATGGAATATAACTTAAAGTAAGTTTCTTCTTTCTTATACTTAAATGTTATATTCCATAAAAATTATCCTGATAGAGAGTTCAAAAAGTCAAATTTCGCTCCTGTCCTTCAGTGAGGATCCAGAGCGAATTTCGCTCCTGTCCCTCTCCAAGGGACCAAGGCAAAGCGCTCCTATCCCTCACCAAGGGTCCAGGGCGAAAAGTCTTATTTGAGCCATTCCTGGCCTTGTTTGGTCAAATTGAAACATCAAAGACACAATGAAGGACGAAATGAGCATGATAGAGCATCCAGACTTGACAATGAAATGATGAAGTTTTTTTTGCCTAGAAGGTCAAATTCGCTCCTGTCCCTCACTGAAGGACCAGAGCACTTTTCTTTATATGCACAATTTTAGACCTTTTTTGGACATTAACTTTTATTCATAGCATGAAGTAAGGTGAAATCTTCCCTAGCAAAGAAAATTTGAGATGAAAATTGTAGTGATTTGGCCTTGAGGACAAAAATCGCTCCTGTCCCTCACTGAAGGACCGGAGCTTGAATTTCAAATTTGCACTGTTCTTGCAGGATCAAGACAATTTTATGATTTGAAGAGACCAAGGAAAACATGATTTATCCATTGAATATAATTTGGAAGGCTAACAAAGGACGGATAAGCTTGGATTTGCAAAATCGCTCCTGTCCCTCACTGAAGGACCGGAGCTTGAATTCCAAATTTGCATTATCCTTGCCAAATTTAAGTGATTTCGCGATTTGAAGAGGTCAAGGGAAGTATGTTTTATCCGTTGAATATAACTTAAGTACACTTCAATGAAGAAAATCGGCCTAAGTAACAAGTTCGCTCCTGTCCCTCTCCAAGGGACCAGAGCGATTTTCTCACAAGACAAACTTCGGGCAAAGGCAAAGCAAGTTTTATGTTTGAAATGAATGAAAAGGGGCGTGATCGATCCGTTGAAGATAATTTTCGAAGGCTAGCAAAACACAAGTAAGCTCATAGTTGCAAAATCACTCCTGTCCCTCTCCAAGGGACCAGGGCGAAAATATCCTAAGGCATGTTCTTCCTAAAGGTCGAGAGAATTAAACTCAAGACTCCTATAAAAATGCCATCTTGGACGTCAAAAATGAGGTCTTGGACGTAAAAAACAAGAAGTGTGAGGTCCAAAGGGTATAGGCGCTCCTGTCCCTCTCCAAGGGACCAGAGCGATCTTGTTGATATCTATTATTTTCCCATGCTTGGGCGCCAATATCCTTCAAATCGCACTAAATGCCAAATTCGATAAAACCTTGAAATATTTTGAAATTAAATTGACATTTAATGATGGCGCATGGCATTTAATAATTAATTTTGAGCCTTAAAATCGAAATTTTTAATTATAAAGGCATTTGAAATTAATTATTAATTTAAAATCAAAAAAGAGGGCGCTTGCGGTATTATCTATTATTTTTTGCAAAGTCGGCCTTTTTCTTTTTATTAATTTTATCTATTTTGGGGCCTATTTCACCAAGTCGGCCCATGGAAATAGAATGGTGAGCGCTCTATATATTTGGGGTGTGTTTTTCATTATTCAAATCATTCACTCATTGTTTCAAGTGCGATTTGGAGAAGCAAGGAAGGAGGTGCGAAATCTAGCTTGTGTGGAGCGAATTTCTACTAAGTGTGGAGAAGCTAGTGGAGGGCGAAATTCATCTTGAAAGCTATTGGAGAGGCGAATTTCTAGCTAGATTGGAGGATAATTTCCAGATTTTTGAAGACATTTGAAGGCGAATTTTCAGATCTTGAAGAAGCTAGTGGAAGGTGGAGTTCTTTTTCAAGCTAAAGGAGGTGCATTTTATCCAAGGGAGAGCTTTGATCTACGCTTTGCCTGGCAAAATTCACCTATTTTTACATCATTTCTTAGAGTTAATTCCCAAGTGGAGGTATGGCGTAATCACCTTGGCACCATTTTTGAAGATTTAAATTTTGCTTTGAAAATCCTAAATTAGGAAATGATAACTCAAGATTTATCATGAAGTTTCCTAATTAAAATCTTGAATCTTCCTTTTAAAGTTTAATTTTTAGATTTCAAGATATATTACTAATTTTGAAATGTTGTGTAGGCATCAAATGGAGATCCCGGAGGCATCAAATGGAGATCCCGGAGTTGGAAAATCAAGCCAGATCAAGGACGGTCAAGCAAGGACAAGGACGACCTTCTTCGATCTAGCCTAGCATCGACAAGGACGACATTCTTGGGACTAACGTCATCAAGATAAGGGCGACCTCTTCCAATCCAGCATTCCAAGGCGAGGTACATCATCATCCTGCAAATCAAGGACACAAGAAGTCAAAGCAAAGGGTTCATTGAAGAAGCAGATAGTTCCAGATGAATTAATTAAAGCTAGCTTCTCAACAACATCAAGCTGAATATCTACCAAGTTACAAGTGTCAGACGAGGTGGCATCCTAGTCATCACTTCTCCAGTCAGTGTAGTCCACCTCAACATGTCCAGATTCAATGTACCTAACTCATGGGAGGTGACACATATTTCGATGTACCTACCTCGGCTATTCATTGGTGGAATTTTTCAGAGAGGACATGTGTCCAAGCAATACAATTTTATCATTGGTCAAGCATTAAATGTTATGTAATGGTTGTAACAAACCCTAATTAGGGTTTTTATTATTGAATCCTGGCCATTGATCTCAAATTGATCTAAGCCATCGAATTGTATTGAGGGCACTATATAAGCCCTGGCATTTCATTTTGTAAAGGAGTTAGAGAGTTGAAAATAGTAGGAAGGAGTTAGTGAATAGAGAGTAGTTAGCTAGTTGATAGAATAGCAATTAGAGTAGAGTAGAGAGAGAAGGCAAAGATTGTTGCCAAGATGTTGTTGTAAAAGACTTGTAACTTCATTGAAGAAATGGTGAAATTTATGGGTCGATTCGACAATTTGCATGGTCTCTATACTTCTCATATTTGATTTCATGTTATTAGATGAGTGGAAGAAATGTGCTTGATTGATGGTGAAATTCGTATATCCATACTACTAGCAGTTTGTTGATTGCAGACTTGCCTTGTGTAGTCAACTGGAATCATTCAGCCTAAGCTTAACTTCAATTGTCGCTTCTTCATTGATATGCATCAACCTGATGGTGTCTATGCCTGCAGTGATGATTTGAACATCATAAAGCTTTCCTTCGAAGATCGCACTAGCCTTGTGGAGATGGTCCTGCGATGTCAAAACAAGACCTAGTTAGAATTTCATCAAAGATCATTCATTGCTCTTGCATTCTTAGTGTTAGGATTAGATCCTCTCTTCGCCCTTGTCCTTTTTCCTTTTTTTTCAAATCTAAGCTAGTGAAAATCCTGTGTTCCAGCAATATTCAAAGCAAATCAGAAGTTCAATCATCAAACGTAAGTCCCCTTGTGATTCCAGCAAATCACATCATACCACAGAGAGCTTATCCACACGTAGAGATCCTACATACAAGAACCTTGAAGTCATCCCGATTGATCCTTTTCGCGATATCTTCAGCATTCGGAGACTTTATTCAAGAGAGGATAAGGTACCTTTAGGTATTTTATTCTGTGTTTGATAGTTTACAAAATACACGTCAACAATACCATAGTTTTTATGCTGTATAGTTCAAAAAAGCCCTAGAACTTTTACGCCTGATGAAGATTACAAAATAGAGGTATAATTCAAAATAGCTATAGAGACAAAACCCTTACCCTCTTTATAAAATCTCTTCCATTAGAGTCTGTGTAGAAAACTTTGTTGGTAGCCATGTTTGCTGTCATTCGAGTGATCACTTCTTTTCCAACACCATCATCTACTGGGATGGGACCAATCTTCAAGTGCATTTAAATATCATAATTGTTAGCCAACAAAAATTATCATAGGTAACAAAGTTGCATACATTCATCATTTGACGGTGAAATGACTTTTGCTCATCATATGACCATAACAATTCTGACCATCTAGAAAAGAAAAGAACTGCATATCTCTTTAGATGAATTTTTTTAAATAGGATTAATCAATAGTTTCTTGAGAATGTGCGTGTTGGGCTAATGTAAACTTCTGCAGCACCCATCATAGTTATGGCAGGCAGCATATTATGAAACAATATAGAAAATGCTAACTAAACATAAATTTTCTGGAAACATCCATGCAATATTTATTTATCAGTGAATTATATCTTACAGTGAATTCCACTTCGGCATGTTCCTTGTCCTTGTAAAGTCTGGTAACCTGCAACATCTCAAGTTCAAGTCAATATTGGTATAAGCTTAGATGTCTACATTAAATAAATTAAATTAAATCTCTGTATAAATAGCAATGATGCTTTAGAAGGGAATAATCAGATAATTGTTAGAATTCAATCTTCCAGTCCTGCCATGGACTATGTAAGGCTTTTGCACATGCAAATTTGTGAAAGTCAATTTCAGCATCATGCAGATTATTTTGACAACAATATAACACAAGAATTAACAAGTGATGAGAAAGTGATACTGTGAGATTGATATTAGTGTTACAAGATTTAAACTAGTTGCAACCTACTCTCGAATTGGCAGATTAAGTATTTTCAAGCTCTAGATTAAAATATTCTTTCTATATTTCATGAATTTAGTGTCTGATCATTCATGGATATTTTTCAAGTTAACTAGAATCATTTGACGACTATGTTACCTTAGTTTATATCTTTTATACCCCCGAGGCTTTGTTAGTCAATGTGATTACTTAATTGCAGTTGCTTCAATTAAGTTATTTATAAAACTATGAATTTAAATATCATATGGTCAAAGACTTGCTAGAGTGATGGAGTGAAATTAAAATAATTATATATCATTGTATTGAGGGAAATAAAAGAAACAGAGTGGGTTGTGTAGACTCGTAGAGATTAAGTGGCTAGCTGCTCCTTTTGAGGTTGCTGTTTGTTGGTTGTATGATTTATTTACAGTCTCAACGCAACATATTAAAGTTCTTGATATCACACATTCTTGCAGTAAATATCCATAACATTGCTTTTAGTTTGAAACTTGAATTTTACCAATGGTGAATCTTACAGCAGAATGTGTTCCAAGGTCTGCTGAGTTTTCTGGTCATGAAAACAAGAGGAATCTGAAGAAAAAGTATAATAATACTTCATAGGGAAATTTAACACAATGAATAAGTAATTACTAATTTTTCTTTTGTGATATTAATGTTGATAAAGGCAATCTATGGCTACAATTATTCTTGAAATAGCACATTGTCAACAACCAAAACTGTTCAAATGTTACATTTCAATGCTTCACTGTAACTGTTTGCAATTTTCCATCTTTGTAAATGACTGTCAGGGAAGGTTTTTCTTTGAGGAATGAATAACCATGAAAAAATTAGCATTAGACATTTTGAATCACAATTACATTGGTTTTGGGTCTGTTACTGTTGTGGTATTAGAGCATTGTTAATTACAATATTTTATAGTTAGTTTCCAGCTAAAGCAAAGTTCGAGTAGAGAGTAGATTGAAATTATTTCTATACGTGGATCACTTACAAGAATTGATTGAATCCTGTGCCATTTTATCACTTGGTATTAGAATGATGACAAGAATTTTACCCTTGGTGCAAGTAAAAGTTTGCTATGCACAACTTTGTTGGTTTTCCTAACAGCTAAAGTGAAGGAATCAATGTTGAACAAAATCTTGCAAGGAACAATGATGTGTGCTTGTGTGCAGGGTCGAACCAGGAGCGTTAACAAACAAATTATATAAATAATTAAACAAATTAACTAGAATACAAAGAAAGTTATTGTTGGCATGACATGCAAAGGCATCATACAGAGTGCTTGAGCATCGAGCATGAGTATAATCACTTAATATAGTTATTTGTACATGTATAATATATTAAACTGGACATTTCACTATATGACTGTACAAGTCATGAAACAGGATTTGAGTTATGACCAGTGTCATTGTTTCCTCTCTACTTAGAGGAAAGTTGCCCCCATTTTTTATTGTAAATAGGAAAATTGTTTCTCAAAAATTGTGCTGATAATTCACTTGGTCTATGCTGGCAAGGTGCCTTTGTGGATGACCAAGTAGGCTTTAGTTTTATTATGATAAAGGGGTGTTGTTAATGTGGCTAAAATCGTATTGCTCCAATCAATGCAAAATAGAATGTTTTGTCGAGTATCCTATCCAGTCTTGTATAAGGAATCCCTAATGCTGTTTTAGTTGATCAAAGGGGACAACCTCAAGAATCCAAATGTCAGTTCATGACTGTAGGATAACTCAGCGGTTGATGTGTTTTGTTGGGAGCACAAGGGGCCTTACGTTTTCAACAAGTTGGTCTGCATCCTAAGATGTTGCGGGAAAAATAAATGCAAAAGGATAGGGTTACGAGACCTAAAATTAACAATACTGGTGTGTGAGTAGACGGATTCGAGATAACCAATCCCTGCTTGGCTAGAATAACTCACAACCTCACAAGAACGGTGCAATATTCAAGGGAGACTTAGAAGATTTTCAGACTGCAGGTGCATGCCTAAACACCCCAATTCTGGCACAACTCAGATGGACACCTGCAATTGAACTAAGCACGATTTTAAAGGCTCAAACTAACCATACACAGGGGTACACAATTAGCATATCCCCAATGGTATGAACCCGAATCCATCAAATACCTACACATCAAAAGGATCTATCTAAACTTGCTGAAGGAAACCATGCAAACAAAAGAAAACCAAGATAACAAACACCATACTTCAATGTTCATATATTGATTTTGGCTGTCATTACAATAATTTGTGCAATAGATCTACTCTATTCCTAACTACTAAATTCTAACCTTCTAACAGTCTAACCTATTCTAACTATCTAACCCTTTACAATGAGAGGCATACTACCTTTTATAGATTTTACAAATTGAACCAAAGGCCAGGATTGACTGCATTTAACAGTCCTAATCTGCCTTCTAGAACTTGGCGGCTTTAACCCATGCCCATTTAATCCTCAGTTATCCTCCCAACCACTCTCCTTAGCTACGGACCACTATTTGACATCAATTTGGTTAATCAGGTAGGTGGGAAATAACTAACCTGTGTTCCTTTGTTTTAAAATATCTTGAACGGGGCCCACAGGCAGTCATGTACAATAAAGCATTTCAGTTTTTAAATTGACTTTTCTGGAATTAGTTGCAGTTGTGTTTTTGACTTTGCACATTTTGAGTGTTCTTTTATCTTTAGTCTTGAGGGTGGATCTCAACTTTGTGGTTCAAGTTGTGGCGCGCTTCCCCGTGCTTTGTCTTGCGCTCTGTGGCGCGTTCTTGCGTTTCCTCTTCTGGTGTTGATCACTATCTGCAAGCAATCAATTTTGACCTGAATCAATCATTGTGAAAAATTAAATTTAAATTTATCTTCTAAACGTCCCTTGTGAAATTAGGGTTTTAAGGTCAAAATGGCGACTTTTTAAACATATACGCTGAATTTGAAGAATGTGTGATTTTTTCTTTGTTGTTTTAAAACAAATTGGGCATTTAGTTCATTTTGTGTGATTTTACTTCTAAACGTTTTAAAATACCCGACATTAATTTCGGGGAATTGACCTTTTTGTGAGAGTTCTCATTGACTTAGCACTTTTTCCTCATTAGTTGCAAAACACGGGTTCTTTGTTCAAAATGAGCAATTTTTACTTCCTTTAAACACCCCTTTGCGAATTTCGGGTTATTAGACTGGTTTGTGAGACACTGATATTTTTGCTTCCCAACCAATTTTTGCCTATAAGGTGAATTTGCGCGATTTGGAGCTCTTTGGTTTTCCGATTTCGAGTTATAAAGCCAAAATGTATGCCTTTACTTGAACCTCCATTTCGGCCATTTGAAGCTTTTGCGTGATCTTGTGATGCTTGACCTAGAAAACTTGGTTTTCATTTTCGGCTTATAGACTCATTTTGCGTGACTTGGATATTGTTATGATTTTCGGCTCAATGAGCCTTTTTTGCAACTTAGGCATGCTTATCATTTTCGGCCTATATGGGTTCAATAGCGCGATTTTCACCTTCTCCAAGTTTGTTGGCAAAATGAGCCTTTTTGTGTGACTTAGACATTTTTTGGTTTTCGGCCTAAGAAGTCATTTTGATAGAAATGTGCGATTTAAGATCTCCTTTGTCCTAGCAATTTCGGGGTTTTTAACGAAGATGTGCGATTTCATAAGCACTTAAAAAGTTCGGTATTTTGGCAAGAAAATATGCGATTAGGTTTAGTGTTTGCAAACTTCGCGATTTTTCTACAAATCGCACGATTTCCTCTTTTCTCCTTCACAAAATCGACATTTTACGAATTGCACAATATCAGTTGAGGCCTCTTTTCTATCTTTTTGGCCTATAAGGTCATTTTGCGAACTTTATGTTTTGGTTTCTTCGGCATATTAGGCGACAACATGCGATGTGAACTTGTTTGCCATTTTCGGCCAGAAAGACTCTTTTTCACGATTTTGAATCTTGAAAGACTTTTTCGAGCAAATGAAGGATCTAGCGAATGTAGACTTTTCTTTCACTTTCGGCTTATCAGCCAGTTTTGTGAACCTGTTTTGGTTTTCAGCCCAAGAGGCTAAAATGTGACTTGGAGCTCCTTTGTTCATTTTCGACATGATTGGTTGTTTTGTGCAAATTTAGACTCTGCTCTTAACGCCCCTGCCTTGGTGAAATTTGGGAATTCTAATGAAAATGTGCTATTTTAGGTTTGATTGCTTGATTTTGAATTAGGCTCTTAAAACGCCTAACTCTCTCTCTTCACGAACAGGCAGATTGCAACAAAAAACTTGGGGTTCCCTATGAAGCAAGGCGATGTGTTCTTAATGCACAACAAATGGCGACTTGGCTTGGAAATGTTCTTGAACATTTCAAGGATGACTATTTGGATCGAACTCCAAAATCTCTAGTTTATACCCCACAAAACAACCTAAACGACAAAAGATAGATTCACAATAAAATGAGGTCGCAAATTGAATAAAGTAACCAATTTTGAGAAGCAAATGTGTGCAATGAAGTTCATTCTATCTTAAAGGAAGTTGAAATATCATTGTCCAGTCAAGGAAAGCTACTTAGGGCGAGTCTAACTTCAAAAGCAACTTGGATATTGCCTCACTATTAGCGAGCATCTATAGCCCTGACGAGGTTATCGCCTGTAAGCTCACAAAGATTGCTCTATTTCCGGTAGATTTTCTTTTTGAATATCGACAAAGGTGTCTTCATTCCCAAAGCCAATCATTTTGATATTTCTTTGCTTTTCATATTTCTTTTCCTTCTAATTTTTCGTTTATTTTCATTTTTCACTTTTTCACATTGGCTGGTAAGCAATGAAGCCTATGTGGGATTGAGCGTTACAGTGGCCATTGAAGCAGAGCTTCAAAATTTTTCACTTGCAATGACTTCCCTTTGAAAAAACAATAAATTTAAGCTATATTAGTTCTTAAATGTGTAGTGATCTCAATGTTGGTGACAAAATGCAATAAGCAACTAAATTTTAAAAATGACTAAGCCTTAAACCAAATGAGTTGACTATGGGGGCAACCATCAATTAGGTGCTCTACCAAAGTCAACATCTAAGAAACAGACCGGAAAACATCCAACTTCGCACACCAATGCTGGAAAAAGAAAACATACCCCTACAAAAATGATAGCGAGACAGCCCTGTTGTGCGTTCGACACACACACCCCAACCTTGACGGGGACCCCCGTGTATGTTTGCCCTTATGGGGGAAAGGAGCAATGAGAGGGGAAAATTAAAGCCAAACTTGAGAACCATGGCCATTGCAATCGCTGGACTTGCTTCAGCCAAACTAAGTCTTCATAGCCCAAGTCTTGGTAAAACAAATGGAAGGCTCTAGAATGCCTAAGGAAAACAAAATAGCTCAGGGGACCTTTTCAACTCAAAGCACAAAACCAAAATCTCTCATTTCATTTGAATGGCCCAAAATTTGACTAAGAGGGCGTCTTCTTAAAGTGTTCATGAAATTTTCACGTCTCAACTGTTTCACCTGAAAATCTTAAGTGAGGGTATTTTAGACTTAAGTCAAAATCGCACAAACAACTCAGAAGCGCAAATCGCGAGTTAGAAATTTGCAAAGCATCTAGAATCACATGTTTTCATGGTGAAGCCCAAAGTTTCACCCAAGCTAGGGTAGCATCTAAAGCAGAAGATGTAAAAATCGAACATTCTGAGCCAAGGACTCGAAGTTTGTAAGCAAGAAATCCTGAGAAAAGTCATGCCAATAAGTGACATGTAGAAACCTTGGAATCATTTTAGTTGATCTTACCCTTAGCATCTGAGGTGATTTTGCTCAAGAGAGGGTAAATTACCTTGGTATTTTATTCTAAAATGTTAAGTGCATAAAACACACATCAACATGTCCCCTTTCTAGCTTGCTCCTGTCTTGATGGTTTAGCCTATTATTTTGGCCCTCCTAGGCTAAAGCAGATGGTTAGAGGGTCCCATTTGGCAGAGAATTGTGTTTTTTCTTCGTCAGAGCTCAATATGGGTTTAGGTTTGGCCTTCATTCGACTCAGTTTTAAATTGCAAGTTATACTCGCCTTTTGTCGTTTCGGGCGATTTAAGCTTTTGGCAAGATTTTGTTCTTGAACACCTTTCACTCTGCAAGTGAATTTCGGGCGCCTCAGCCTCTTTGCGCGATTTTGACTGGGAAATGATTAAAAACCTGTCTCCCAAAACTTCGGGTAGATCTTGACGAGTGAGTAACTCAATGGTTGATGTGAATTGTTGTGTTCACTTAGTGACTTACACAAATGTTCGAATTATCTTCTTTGATCATGAAAATGCGGAATAGGTGTGTTGACAACTTAAGATTTAGCAATGTAGCTTTGGACTTAATTCTTACTAAAAAAGTGGCAAAAGGGAATAGGGTTCAGGAAATCTATTCTAAGCCTAGGAATGTAGGAAATAATGAACAAATTTAGTGGAGGAATGTAGGAAATAATGAACAAATCTAGTGGAATCGAACTAGGCAAGGTCTCACAAACAGGTATTGACACAAGCTTAGTGCAATCATCTGAAGTATACTTATTGATTTTCAAACTATTACCATCACACATTGACACCATCCAAGTTGACGCTTGTCAAGGGATGCATAATAATTGAAGTTAAGCTTACTCAAATTTCCAGTTGACCACGCACGACGCACTTACCAATGGCAAGAGGCTAGTGGTATGGATTAATGATTCCACACATATATTCAACAAATCTTCCACTCAACCTAACAAACATGAAAACAAATTCTAATCTAACTTGGAGGAATTGAGAACCATGAATGCAAAGACAACATTTGAAGAGCAAAATCACCAACAAATTGAACAATGATTTAGATCAAATAGTTGCAGTATACACCAACAATTCTACAAAAACTCTCTTACAAATGAGAGACAATGATAGAGTCTCATACAAAATGGATGGCCAAGATTAAAACTAAATCAAGGGCCAAGATCATGCCAACAAAACCCTAGAATTGCCCTAATTAGGGTTTACATAAAAATGGTGCCACCAACATATGGCCCAATAGAAAGATACCTAGTCATCAAATAGGGAATCTTCTAGAAGATTCCTCCCTACATCTCTCTCTCTCCTAGCATACTCCAAGAATCTAGCCAACACAGAATCTAACTCCTCCATGGAAATGCTAGGTAAGATATTTTGATGTAAATAAATCACGTCCAACGCATCGGAACAAGCATCCAAAGTGTTCTCCCAATCTGGCATGAGCTTCTACGAAATATGAACATCGATCAACAAAGAGACCAAATCATCCACCTGACTCTTCTTCAAAGAGTCCAGCTGGCAAAAGTACATAAGTTTCTTCTTGTCTCTTAATTCAGCTAAGTGTAAACCACTAGCATCATTGACATCAACACCCAATAACTCCTCAATTGAGGTAAGGATCTTCAATTGAATGTCATGAATTGATCCTTCCATCTTTGTACAACTCAGTTGGGCGTTCTCAAAAGTTGATTTCTTCATGGCTAACGAACAATACTAGCCATGGAAATCATATATGTCTCCATTGTGCACAATATTCTCCTTGATCAATGTGGATTGGGGAATCTTCTTCAAAGCTTTGAGGCGTGGAATAGTCTTCTCCTGGATAGGCCTGAATTCTTCCCAAACTCCCTCCAAATACTGGATTTTGAACATGAGCCCTATCGTCTTGTCATATGCCTGGACAAACCGAGTAAGGAAATCATTCGTTTGTTTTCTTGCACTTTAAATCCATTTTTTCACCTCCGAGAGCGTATCTCTCGTTGCCTCATAGTGTGAATGTAGTCCACGATCAACTGCGATAGGGGAAATAAGGGTGGGATTCTCACGCCTTATCCTTGCAATGTATTCTCTAAGTCTGATATTCTCTTCTCTGTATTTCTCTTTCTCTTCAATCTCTCTATCTAATCTCGCACTGATTGCCTTAGGGTTATCACCAACCTCCTGAAATTCTTCCTCTCTTGTAGTACGGCCAAGGGCAACTAAAGTAATCTGGAAATCCATAGGAGTGGCAATGTCCGTCGTTACACCTCCAATAGGAACAACCACTTGCCCAATCTGCATTCTTGTCTCATATCTAGCCACGTGTGACAAAATCTCAGCTCTCTTGGGTTCTGGCTCTTTATTGCTCCTAGCTAAGTAGTCATCAATATCATCAATAGGTTGTACCTCTATCATTTTCTTACTTTTCTCCATACTCTTCATCAGCCAATTAGGAATAGCGGCCATCTCTATACCATCATCGAGACATATCTCTCGATCAAGCCCTCTCAATGCCGAGATAACATCATCATCATCATCAGGATTGTTCCCGGTCTAATCATATACATCATTTCCCAAACTAACCTCCAAAAGGACAGTAGGGGATCCCGAATGATCATCATTCTCATTCAGTGGAGTAGATGTCGTTGTGGCATGTAAATTCTGAATATTCTCTAGTAATATTACTGTGTTGGCGAATTGCTGGGTCTCCTTGTTCTATTCTGTCATTTCAACTTCTTTGATTGATGAGACACTAAGGGGTGGTGAAGGAATGGTAGTCTTTTGTTTCTTCTTCTTGACCTCCTCAATCCTCTTCCCTCTAGCCTTGACTTCTCCTGGTGTGTTCTTCCTTCTCTTGGGAGCTTGCCTCTCCTCATCCACGTGAATCCTGACATCACTGATAGTTCTCTGATCATCCTCGAAAGCGGATTCCTCTGGTTTCATCTTTTCATAAGTGAAGGAAACACCCATATGAACTAACTTATTCATCTGAATATCCACCCATGCTCGGGAGAAACTCAAGACCTCTCTCATCAATACATTCAAATCTATCTCTTCTGATTCTGACCAATTAAGCAATAAGATCACCTTCTTCATTTCATTTTCATACTGTGGATGCGTATGATCTCTGTCATCTAACACCTAATCAGGAATGAGGAAAAGTCCACACTTCCTCATGAAATCCACTAACATTCTGGACCACATTTGTCTCTTCTCTGCCTTCTCGTCCATCAGGTTGGCCCAATAATCTTCTATGTCTACCTTGTGGATGAATTTCTCTCCCCTGACCCTTCCAACTTTCTTATCTGGATCAAATCTTTCTCTTTTCTTGTAGGTTGCAAATCGATAGAATGTAAGTTCCTCACTTGCAGTGCTGGTGGCCAAGGCAAATTGGCAAACCTCCAACATTTTCCCAATTGAAATAGGGAATGCCATGCCCGTCTTGTGCTTCTCTTTCTAAATGGAATCAAACTCCGGAAGCTGTCTCACCACTTCCAACAAGATCATTCTGTCAAAAGGATACCTAGGAAGCCTGTAGGGTTCGGATTGAAACCCATGAATCCTGAGGTATGTGAAAGTGGGAAACTGAATATACCACGATCCATATTTCTCTATCAGCTCCGTTTCCTCCTTGGACAACCTCCTGTGGATTCCGCCTTGCAGCATCGACGTGATGTACATTGTGAATACATCATTCACTCTCTTATAATCTTCAATTCTATACATGTTCAACTATGGATAGCACTCATAGCTCCTGAATTGCCCTTGCCCATTCCCAACTTCACCTCTGCATATCAGTCCTTTGTATGTAACAAACCGTGCAAGTAGGTATACCAAGTAGGAAGTCATGGCGAATGACTTGGACCGCTCCACATTCCTCAGCTGAAAGTCCAGATTGTCACTTATGATTCTAGACCAATTTATCAATGTTCCTCTTAGAACAATCCTGGATGAAATAGAACATCCATCCATCGTATATTGCACCCTGCGGCATCCCCATCACTCGGTTAAGCAGGAATACTAAATCACTATATTCCTCTTTGAAATCTGTGCACATGAGTGTCTTGGGAGCCTTGGAATGATGAGGCCTAGGCTCGATCATCCACTCCTTATTCACCATGGTCTTACACGCATCCATTTTCTTCTTATATCGGTCTTCATATTCATCTTTAGTTATATCCTTCATGTCTGCTCCACGTGGAATTCCAAACACTTCAGCAATCTCATCCTCAACAAGGTAGCCAATGACGACACCCTTAGGAGTCTTGATCATTCGGGAGCGAGGATCGTAACATCGTGCACACTCCAGGATAAGCTCACTGCACTGTATGGACTGTGGAAATCCAGCGGTTTGAAAAATGCCACTCTTCATAATATTCACATAAGCTGGGGAAGGGATTTGGCTTCCAATTTCGAACATCCGCTATTGCATCTAGTTCAGGTTTAGGAAATGCATGTTCGTATATGTAATCTCCTTCCATCTGGATGACATCTTGGACTCAAGATAGAATCCAGTTTCAAGTATCTTCTGTTGTTCTCTCCTTTCCTTACGTACGGACTTTGACATCGCACCTATACGAAGCTTGAAGTTAGAACTTAGGAAAATAAAATATTCCTAATAAAATTCATGACTTCTTAATGATTTAGACTAATTAGGGTATGGAAATCAAGAAAATAATCCACACTCTAGATAGATTTCAACAATTTAAATACAAAATGTGACAAGGTCAGGGTTTCAAACCCTAATGAAATCAACACCTCCTTATACTTAGAAATTTCGTGCAAATCAAAGTGCAAAGGAGTATACCAGATCAACAATGACTAAGGAAAGGCGTGAAAGGTTGTGTTTTCACACAAAATTATGTTTGAGGACACCTTCCGAAGTCAACAATGGCTGCCAACAAACCTGAAGACAACTTGCAACTATACAAATTAACCTCTCAAAACATGTTGCAATCATTCAAAATATGCACAAACTCGATGAAAATCAATCATGATGACGAAAACAATGAAACTCGGGAACATAGGTATGGCTGGTAAAAGTTATGTTTCTGAGGACAAGCAGCCAATGATGAAGTTGCAGACCTGTGACAGCCCTCAAATGGTCTGAAAATGATCCCAAAATGCCTCCAAAATATCTCCAAATGTAAATCGATGAAGTTGTGGTTGGTTGGGCAACAAGGTATAAGTCTGAAAATCGATGATCAACCAACAATGGAGGTCACACTAGCTGCAACAATGGCGTCAATACTTAGATCTGAAGTAATCACAGCAGGTAGGGAACAATGGCAGCCACCAAGTGTGAAGGGAATCCACCAAAATATGGCACCAAACACTTGCAAAACCAAAATCGAAATTTTCCAACTATGGCGCCAATCACGCAAATTTGAAAATGCCTTCAAAGTATGGCAGCATCAAGGAAAAGCGCCCTTAGTCGGAAGTAAAAACTCCTTACACAAAATCGCTACTTAATAAAAAATGGTGCCATACACACAAAAAATCGTGGCACTAAGTCATCAATGACAGCCACCAAACATGTCACCAAGCTGAAAAAAAAAATGGCAATGAGGAAAAATGGCAGCAAGAATAGTCTTCAATCAATCACTTCACTTGAACACTTCCTCCAAAATCGCCAACTAGGGAGAAAATTGTCCTTAGCATGGATACACTTAGCAAACTCAATAATTAAATAATGCTGGCTCTCTCCCTTTTGAACTTGCTTTCACCATCAACTTTCATCACACAAGCAATGTGGGATAAAAATACTTGTTCTTATACTTCCCTAGTGAAACCGATTTGCTTCTAGAAGGTTGAAAACATTAAACGCTCATTGCAAATCATTAATTGTTTCTTAATTTATTTTAAATAATCGTTGATTTTCATTAAAAAACAATTAAATGGGGCTCACTTTATTAAAATATTACAATTTTAAAAAAAAAATTGGCCTATTGGGGAAAATCGATTTGAGCAAGGATTAATTTTTTTAATCCAAAACCACTTAAAATCATCAAAACAACCCCTTGGGGGAAAATCGATCCTAGTAGGGATAAAATTCCCTAACAAAATTCATCAAGTGTGCACAAAATGGGGTCTAGGGGAAAATCGATCTAGGTAAGGATTGAAAATTCCACTTAAAATTATGTCATTCACACAAAAATACCTTTGGTGGAAAAACGACCCCAGTCTGGATGAAAATCCGGACTCAAAATATTTAAAAACTCTCTCATGGAAAATCGGCTTGAGTCAGGAAAGAGTGTCTGCACAAAAATCCTCAAAAACTTGTCACAAAAGTCCTGGAGGAAAATCGATCCAGGTGTGGAATCAATACAACGTCATCCGTAATCCCATCCACACTCCCCAGTGGAAAAACGTGGGTAGTTAGGATAAATCCTAACACTTAGTCAAAATTTAATGCTTTCAAGGGAAAATCGACCCTAGTGTGGATTCACAGTGGTGGAAAAATGGAGCAAGCATGAATTTCAGGGGAAATCCATGTCCAGTTTGGATTCTGAGTGCGGAAAACCATGGGTAGTAACGAATATGAGGGGAAAAGCACCTCTAGTGTGGAATTTTGATCTTTTAACCCTTAGAATTTGGATTTTCCACTCAAAACCACTAGGAAACCTCAAAACTCAATAAAACTCAACTAGACCTAGGCAAATTTATCGAAAATTTGAGCAAAACACAAGGAAACCTATCGGGCTAAAGTGCAAAATCAACTTGAATGACTTCCTCGGAGCGAGAAAACAACTCCAAAAGGTCTTAAAACACCTTAGCACCTAAAATCACCGACGTGAACATTTAAAAAACATGTTGACGCTCAAAAGGTCTACACTTAGACAAAACTAGGCGCATTTAAAATCTCAACTTTCACATGCTTGATCCTATAACTTTGAAAACCCTAAATGACACTAGGCATGATCAAAACTCCGAGACTCGGGCACGAGAAACACAAAATTGCCCACTAAGCTGCCAAAAACCCTAACCTAAACACACAGAAAGCAGGAAAGAGGGGTCCCCATTTGCAGTGGGGCGAAGTGTGAAAAGGTCACAACAGGACATTACAGAGAGATATGAATAACTGCTACAACCATGACACAATCCAACAACGTGAAAACACTCCAACACTCAAAAAATTGAAAATGCAACAATAAAATCCATCTCAATATAGCTCAATCTATCCTTCTGAATGAGAAATAGTCTTTCCAATTAGCTAGGTGCTATCTTTCAAGCACAAACTAGCACAAGCTAGGAAGCTCTCAACTGCAAAGCACAAGTCTAGTACAAATTCGGCAGCACTTCGTTTCAAAATATTCATGGATACCAAAACAAGAGCCCAACACACTTATTTATAACTTTGGTGTCTCCAAATTCAAATTTACATTCCCTCCAAATGGATGCCAAACCCAAATGCAAACTAATTTCACCTTAATTTGAAATTTGCATTTCATTTCCCCTTCTTTCCAAGTCGAGCTTCAAATAGAAGCAATTATACTTTATAAAAATGACAATAAAATAATAATGTGGTGTCCAAGGTAGATAAGTGAAATATATTATAAAATTAACGTTGTTCTCTATAAGGCGTCCATCTTGCCTTATTAATATTTCACTTTATGAGGTATTTTTCCTCAACAATAAATCGCCCAACCCTTATGACATAAAATAATACTTTATTAAAAATGTCAATAAAGTATAATGGGGCATCCAAGATGAATAAGTGAAATATATCGCAAATTTGACTTATGACTTAAAATAATACTTTATCACCTCAAGTCGTCCTTGAGTCATAACAAAAAATACATGTCACACGCCTAGGCCAAAGGGGGCATTAAAATATATTAAAAATACTTTTCCCATGTGCTGAATTGAAGGCTAAAAGTACTGAAAACTGCACTGCCAGAAATAGCCTCTGAATAGGACCATTGAAACCTACCAAAAAGAGTACTTACTTAAAATAGCATATTGCTAAAAATAGTAAATATGTCCAAAAGCATTTTAACCACATTCTTGTTGTGCATATTGCACACCCATCCCCGTCCTGGATAGGGACCCCCAGTTTGTGCCTATCTATCTCGGTGGAAGAGAGAGGATGTTTGAAAGTCCAAGTCAAGTGCCGCTAAAGCCAAATTCGGCCTCTAGGGCCAAATTGCAAACTCCAACCTCGAAAATTGCGGTTTACAGAAAATTAACTTGAGGGACGAAATCGCGCAATTCCTTTAGAATGCTTGAGTTTTTGTGAGCCTAGTTCAGACTGTGGAAGAGTAAAATTGCATCTTGGCCATTTTGGCCGAAAACCTTAAATTCTCAAACTCGCCATTTAACTTGAAAATGTTCTATAAAGGAAAAAATCGCGAATGTCCCCTTCAAGCTGTAAATGAACCCCAAAGTTCTGAATCACCCAAAATCACCATTGAGGTCGAAAAAGCTCAAAAGGGAGGAAAGCTCACAAAATCGGCTTTTAGGCCGAAAAGTTGAAACTCCAAAAATCTTGCAAAAGAGGCCTCCAGGCCGAAAACCAAGCCATTAAGGAAGATCGCGCATTGAGCCGAAAATTGGGAGATTTAAGTTGGGTATACAAAGTTCGTGAAAACATCTATTAGGCTGAAATTCATCAAAGCTCACGAAATCATGAACTAAGCTGAAATGTTCTATGAAGAAAAAAAAAATCACGAAATCCACCAAACACTCGAAAAGGTAAAGAAACCAACTCGCAAATCATCATAGCATACCGATGGGTTAAAGGAGACATTCACGCGAGGAGGATGGAAGGGCCGAAGATAACAAAGCAAAACAAAATTGCCATTCCACTTAAAGGGCAAAATCGACGTAAATGGCCATAATACAAAGGTCTTCAAAACTCATAAATTCCCCTTTTAGGCTGAAAAGTTGAGAAGGTAGAGAAATCGCGAAGCTCAAATCGCGTCTTCATTACCCGAAAATGAAGTGAAAAATGAAACTCGTGCATCTTAGTCATTTTGGCCAAAGGAAACATAAAATCATGCCAAATCGTTCTCACAGGCCGAAAAAAAGTAAACTCTCAAAACTCGTCAATAGCCCGAAAATGTCAAAGAGGGCATTTTAACTAAAAATCACGCGAAACCCCCATCATAGGCTGAAAATATAAAAAATTGTCAAGTTTGTGCAGTTTACCTTAAAAGCCGAACTTCCTCCCCAAGTCGGCAAAATGAAAAGGTTTTCAAGAAATGAGAAAATTGCACATTTTCTCTCCAATGGTCGAATTTCTGATTCTACCTCAAGAGCCCGAAATTCATCAAAAGGACGTTTTAATAAGTCATATATTTCAGTCAAATAACCTAAAACTAGGGAAGAAATCGTGCAAATTGGCTCGATTAGCCGAAATTCAAGAACAAAAGGGAGACGTTTAAACGAAAGAAATTTTTTTACTCCTTATGAAATGTTTGAATTTTGCTAAGGGGGACATTTTGAAGGTTAATTTGCAAGTTTACGTTCGCTCATTTTCTTCAACATATCAGAATTTCTCACTTTAATTCCAAGGGTCAAATTTTATGAAAGAGGTTCGTTTAGAATAAGGTCGCGCATTTAAACTTAACATCTCGCAGTTCACCTTTCAGGCCTAAATTTCGTCTGAATTTTGAGAGCGAATCAAGACTAAGGATTGGAGTTCACATATGAAGAGAGGCATTTAAAAGATACATCTCACAAAGAGCTTCTCAAGCCCGAACCCCATAGGACGAAGCTAGAGCTTAAAAATTTAATGTTTGTTAAATTAATTTAATTAATTTTTCAAATTGATTTATTAAAGTGAAATTGATTGTTCGTAGGTCGAAGGCATTGTCCGGAAGAACCAGGAGAAAGCTTGAAACGTAAAGGAGCCTTGATTGCGATTAAAGATGGACAAGAAGATGCAGAGTGCGAGATTGGAACCAAGCATTGGGAAGCGTGTTGAAAGACAAAGAACACAGAATGTTACCAAGTCTATACATTCTACAATAATGCACAGTTGGATTAATTCTAGAAATTCAGTTTTAAAGCCTGAAATTGTTTGTGTAAAATTGCCTATGGGCCCCACTCAAGATATTTTAAAAACAGAGGGGACACAGGTTAGTTATGTCTATTTGCCAAATTGACCGAATTAAAGCCAAACAGTGATAGGTAGTTGAGATGGTGGTTGGGTAGATAACTAAGAATTAAGTGGGTATGATCAGCCTTATTTTGTGGAATAAACCAGGGCCCTTGGATGCAATCCATCCTGCCACCGGTTCATATTGTAAAATCTATAAAAGGCAGAGGCCTTTCTTTTGTAAAGGTTTAGATGGTTAGATAGTTAGATTATTGTTAGAGTTTTAGGCAGCTAGAATAAGTTAGATTTTAGTGGTAGCATAGAGATGTTGCAAAAATTGTTGTAATGGTAGTTGAAGCAAATATATGAACATTGAAGAATGGTATTTTTTGTCTTTGTTTTATTCTGTTTGCATGGTTTCTTTCAACATTTTAGATAGATCTTTTTGTTTTGGGTGTGCAGGTATCTAATGGATTCAGGCTCATACCATTGAGGATATATTGATTGTGTATCCTTTTGTATGGTTAACCTGAGCATTTGAATCGTGCTTAAGTTCAATTGCAAGTGTCCGTCTGAGCTGCGCCAAAATTGGGTGCTTAGCCATGCTCCTGCAGTCTGAAAATCTTCCAAGTCCCTTTGAAGATTGCACTGTTCCTGCGACGTTGTGAGTTATTCTGGCCAAGCAGGGATTGGTTATGTTGAATCCGTCTACCCGCATACCAGCCTGGCTAATCTTAGGTCTCTTAACCCTTCTCTTTTTTTTTTATTTCGTAGTTTGAGAATCAGATGCTAACTAGCTTGTTGCAAAACGTAAGTCCCCTTGTGCTCCCAGCAAATCACATCAATCACTGAGTTATCCTACAGTCAAGAATTGACATTTGGAACCTTCAGGTTGGCCCCTTTGATCGATTAAAAGCAACATTAGGGCTTCCTTATACAAGAGAGGATAGGATACTCGGTGAGATCATTCTATTCTGTGTTGGCCGGATAGAGTTGCGTCGATGCAACTTTAGCCACGTCAACAATTCTGAGCAGCTGTCACAACTTACTAAAAATAGTAAGTCTAAAAAAGTCTTCAGATCTAGTTGCATGTCACACCATCGTGAAGCTCTCTGAAAACCTAGAAAAACCCATAAAAATGAGCTGACCTCGCCCCTACTTAATAAAAATATTAAGAATACCAAACTCCATTGATTGCTACGCATGTACCATCATTGCGAAGCTTTCTGGAAAAAAGAAGAAATATAGAATCAAAACTGTAAAACTCCAACATGCAAGCCACCAAAATTGCCAAAACATCCTCCTAGAAAATAGGAAACCCTAATTCTGCCTCTTATTGATCAATGGGTCTCAGGATTGGCCAATAGTCCCCAAAAAAAACTAGAGCGGAAGAGGGGACATTACAACCATCAAGCTCTTCTTCCATCGAAAGAACCTCATCAAGCTCAAAGAACTTGAGCAAAGTAGGCAAAATTTGTGATTCACAATTATGTTATAAAATTAAAATTCATGAGAATAAAAATAAAATTAAAATTAAGATATAAAAGAATATAATTAAAATTTAATTAAGTTAATGAATGATCAAAAGACATGGAATGAAAAGTTGTGACTCCCTCAAACATGAGATATAAAAGGGAGAAGAGTACCTCATTTGAAAGGGTATAATTTGAAAAATAAGTGCAGATCTGATTGTGAAGGGTTGTGTCCCTTTCAAAGGTTCCTAATGGTGAAAGGGTGTGTCTCTTGCCAAAGGGTATACATGATGAAGAGGTGTGACCTCTCCCTCACATCAAGTGATATAAAGGAAAGGAATCAAAAGCCTCCAGTGATATCACCATCAATCAGATCAGATCAGAACTGTTACTAAGTTATAGGCAATAACATCCTTGTTCCTGGTGGTATGCATGTGGATGTGCTTAATATGTATGCTTAATATATGAAGCCTGATCATGTTCTCATGCAGTATTTAATAATAATATTAATATAGATTGTCATGTCCCTGCCATGACACTAGACCAAAACAGTAAGCAAATCCTAACGGTAATATGAAATTGTCTTATGCAAGTAAGGCTTCACAATTTCATTGATCATAGAACATGCTACAATTGGCTATCCTCAACAGTCAAAGATATTGCAGGGCAGATATGATAAGATTTGATATGTAGTAAATAATATTTATATGAAAGAACTGATCCTCTTCCCTTCTAGTAGCGATCTTCTCTAGGATGGAATGACGGATCAGTTAGAATAAATAATGATACATTAAAAAGAGTGATTAAATCATGAAGAGATATGATTAGTAGCAAAGGAACACATCCCATTCCAACGGTCTCCATTTTGAAGGAAGGTTGTAACCCTCCAAGCCCGATGGAGGACTATAAGAAGACAACACCCGTGCATTCAAGGTATCATCAAAGGAGATGAGATTTGGCATTTATAAGAAAGTAAATATACAGTAGTTTGATTCTATACAATGATTGTGATATGAGTTCGCCATACATAGCATAATGAATACTCTTTATATCTGCATACTACTGACTAATAACTTATTACTGTTTTATGATCAGTATTGTATTGGTAATTAATTACTGATCAATGCTTAAGTATTGCATTGGTGTTTGAGGATCGAACAATCTTGAAAAAGGGAAGCATAAAGATCAAATCAAACCTGCAACCATCAAGGAGATACGATGATACTCTGGGGTTTTTCTATTAAAGAGACAAAGATATTCCCTCTCTAACCCACCCTTAATAGTTAAGAATTATAATCTAGGGTAAACTAGGGCATTTTATAAAAGGGGACGTTACAACCATTTTGGGGCCTAGTTCATCCTGGGTGAAACCAGGTGAAACTAGATGCCTAGGTGCCAAAAGCAAACAAAAATTTGCAATTTTTAAACCTTTTTTCGGAGTTGAATTTGACTTCAATGCCATGGGAACCCTAAAAGTGACCATTACAACCATAGAAACAAAACTCACATGGATAACATTTAAGTCACATTTCAATATGTTTGTTTCCTTTCTTATACTTTAAGTTATATTTTATATATATATATTGGCAAGATGTTTGAGAGTGGTTTCAGATCTGTGGGAGTTACAATGCAAATTCTAGGTTTTAGATCTTATAAATTTTCAGACTTAGTCAATTTTCAATAATCAACAGTTTCTGATCAGCATACTTTCGCTCTCTCTATCTCACTCACTTTATCTACCTAAACTCTTGACCTAATTCTCTCCCTATCATTCTTCCTCTATCCCCTCTCTCTATCTCACTCTCTCCTCTCTCCCCCAAGCGCCAGACCTATTTTGTCAAAGATAGAACATTGTAATGGACACCCCGGAATGCCCAAAAACCATACCAATTGCTGCTAGGAATTTTATCAAACAGTTTGCATCCAACTCCTTATTTCTCCATTTAATGTTTTAAATTCCCTTATGGCTCCGGAAATGAAATGTTGGTTTGTTTTACATGGAATTGAAATCACAGAATATGGACAAGAATGAAACAACAATAATATGCAAACTGAAAATTGAACTACTGCTGATAAGATGTTATTTTCAGATTTTAATAAAATCAAATACATGGTAGATTATCAACTCACTAATTATTCCAGCATTATTGACATAATACTCCAGCAATCATTTTCAATCTTGCTGCTACAGTGACATGAATAGTACCCGCGTGAATAGTACCCACGTGAATAGTAACCACGTGAATAGTAACCGCGTGAATAGTACCCGCGTGAATAGTGTTGCAGCAATATTAATTTGTCTTCAACAGGTCCAGTATCTTCATAAAATCATCTCCTCAAAATGGCATAAGCATCGGACAAGTAGGGAAGAAGATATGAACAAACATTAAATCTGCCTGTAGCTGGAAATGCACCCAATCTGCCTGATAATGAAGCTGATAGCAATGGATTCCAAAGGCCAAACCCCAGGGGAATGACGTCTAGAATGTCACAAGAGAGGATAGACGTCCTCTAATGCCAAAAAAGGATCTGCAACTCACACATACCAATTCTTCTCATATTCAACATATCTAATGAAGCCACAAACGCTTTCTTTTATTCTCTTTCCAAGGGTCGACTCAACTCTCATCGGCAATGTGGGATAAAAGATGAGCAATATAAAACATATATTAAAATATTCACTTATGTCTCCCTTGGGTATAAATCCCATAAAATAAATATTAGAGTAACACTTTAATATTTTACAATTAAATTAAATGTTACTTTAATAAAACTTCAGGCATTAAAATGTATTAGCAATCGGACTCCGAATAATGCGAGTGATAGCTCGTCGAAAAGCTCTCACCAAGGAGTATCAAATCCAAACACCAAAACTGGCCTCCACTATGTCCTGCTGACTTACTAAAAATAGTAAGTATGCCTGAAACTGAGTAAATCAAATTCGTTTTGGCCCAAACTGGAAATGACTAGGCCAAAACACTCCAGGATCCCCTTAAACCCTTCGTTAGCCCTCGGGACCATGTAGAATAAGGCTAACGCACACACACTTGTTCAACTGCTAAAGTGGGGACATTACAGTCCGCCCCCCTTGAAATTGGTTGTCCTCGAGCAATCTCAGTCCAGCCTGCTAAATAACCTGCTCACTCTCCCATGTAGAATCCTCCTCCGGCAGGTCTCTCCATCTGACCAAATACTCCTTCACTATCCTATTTCTCAGCTTCCTCTCTCTGGTGTCCAGAATAGCCTCGGGTACTAACACAAGCTTCCCCTCCTCATCCAAAGGGGGTAAATCTGCAGAAGGCACTACACTCTGACCAATGGCTTTCTTAAGCCTAGACACATGAAACACATTGTGCACCCGACTGCCCTCTGGAAGCTCAAGCTCATAGGCGACTTCACCCACTCTGCGAATCACCCTGTAGGGACCATAAAATCTAGGCTTCAACTTTTCAGCTCCGCTCTTCTTGAGCGATGACTGTCTATATGGTTGTAGCCTCAAGTAAACCATATCCCCTACCTCGAAACTGTGCTCTATTCGGTGCTGATCAACGTACAATTTCTGTTGATTTTGGGCCTGCTGTATATTTTCCTTGAGCACTTTCAGGATGTCCTGACTATCCTGCAATAAGTTTTTGGCTTTGGGCACTCTGCTGTCCCCCAAAACTAAATCCATGAAGCTAGGTGCGTCATAACCATAGAGTGCCATGAAAGGAGTCATCCTGATGGACATATGATAAGTGGTGTTATAACAATACTCTCCCATATGCAACCATCTGACCCAAGCCTTTTGTTGTGCAGTTACATAGTTCCTCAAATATCCCTCCACCCATTTATTCACAATCTCTGTTTGCCCATCTGTCTGCGGATGATAACTAGTGCTAGGTGTAAGATCTGTATCACACAACCTAAACAACTCCTGCCAAAACACACTCATAAACTTACTATCCCGATCACTGACAATGAATCTGGGCAACCCATGTAACCTGAATATCTCTCTAAAAAAAAGATCAGCCACCTGTGCTGCTGTGTAAATGGACGGAATAGCAAAGAAGTGAGCGAACTTCGTCAAACGGTCCACCACCACATAGATGCAATCCCTTCCCTGCACTCGTGGTAAACCAGTGATGAAGTCCATCGAAATACTTTCCCATTTCCTATCAGGAATGGGCAAGGGCTGTAATAAACCTGCAGGAAATGTGTGCTCTCCCTTATTCTGTTGACAAACCGCACACTCCCTGACATACCTCTGAACATCATCCTTGAGCCCTCTCCATGAGAACCGCTCTCGGATCTGCCTGTAGGTCTTGAAGATCCCCGGATGCCCAGCTTTGGGTGCATCATGAAATGCCTTCAGTATCACCTCTCTCAAATGTGATGACGGAATCAAATAAACCCTGTCCCGAACTCTGATCAATCCATCTATCACCTCATAGCGATCATCCTGTATAGTACCTGAAATTAATCCAGAAGCCCAAGCATCTCCGACATACTCTGCTATAATCCGATCTCTCCAATCTCCTGAAATCTCTGCCAAAGCACATAAGTGAGGTCTCCGAGATAAGGCATCAGCCACCACGTTTTTCTTACCTTTGACAAACTCTATGTCAAAGTCATAAGCCTACAATTTAGTAACCCATTTTTGTTGCCGGTCATTAAGATCACGCTGGTTCATGAAGTATTTAATACTGTTGTGATCAGTTTTGATCACAAAACGCCCACCTACCAAATATGATCGGAATTTGGCCAATGCATGCATTATAGCCAACATCTCCCGGTCATAGATAGAATAACTCCTCTCAACTCCTCGGAGCTTCCTACTCTCGAATGCAATGGGATGCTTCTCTTGCATCAATACTGCTCCAATCCCATCACCCGATGCATCACAATGAAGCTCAAAAGGCTTCGTGAAATCTGGTAGAGCTAGAACTGGACATGAAAACATTATCTGCTTGAAATGCTCAAAACACCTTTGTGCTGCCCCTGTCCACACGAAGGCCCCTTTCTTGGTGAGATCTGTCAAAGGCGCTGCCGTTTGTGAAAAACCCTTAACAAACCTTCTGTAGAATCCGCAAAGACCAAAGAATCCCTTAAGCTGTGTGAGGTTCGTAGGAGTAGGCCAATCAACTATAGCTCTAATCTTTTCAGGGTCTACTCGAACTCCATCTGCACTAATAATATGCCCAAGGTATAGTAATTCTGTCATACCAAACTCACACTTAGACTCCTTGGCATAAAAAGACTCTCTCTCTAGGATAGATAATACCTCCTCCAAATGCTGTGAATGTTCCTCCCAGGTCTTATTGAAGACCAAGATGTCATCAAAGAAGATCAAGACAAATCTCCTCAACTGCTCCCTGAATACCTGGTTCATACAACTCTGAAATGTAGCGGGTGCATTGGTTAGTCCAAATGGCATAACCATAAACTCAAAGTGGCCATAGTGACATCGAAAGGCAGTTTTCTCAATGTCCTCTACCCTCATCCTAACCTGATGGTATCCAGACCGTAAGTCTATTTTGGTGAAAAAGCATGCTCCATGCAATTCATCAATCAACTCATCAATCCGAGGAATGGGATATCTGTTTTTTATTGTTTTCTTATTCAATGCCCTATAATCGATGCACATGTGCATTGTCCCATCCTTCTTCTTTACCAGAACTACAGCTGAAGCAAAGGGGCTTTTGCTAGGCCTGATGTGCCCCATTTCCAACAATTCCTTAATTGCCTTCTCTATCTCATCTTTATGTTTCTTAGGATGACGATAGGGAGTGATCATCACTGGTTTGGCTCCCTCCTCGAGCTCAATAACATGCTCTGCACCCCTGTCAGGAGGAACCCCGTGAGGAATATCACTGAATACCTTGGCATGTCTGTCAAGAATCTCCTGTATATCTGGTGGATGACTCTTCACCCGAGGCTCCGGTGAAGATGGCATAACTAAGCACTTTGTTGCCCACTCTATGTCATTATGTCGAAAAAGTCTCTCCATTCTCCTCAAAGAGACTACCCTGCAACTCCCATCTGAAAGTCCCCTGAGAACAATAGTCCTACCCTCATGCTGAAACCTCATTTCCAACTTCGCTAGGTTGAAAGTGAACTCAACCAGCGATGCCATCCATGTCATACCGAGGATGACGTCGTAATCTCCCATGTCCACGACATAGAAATCATCCTCCAACTCATAGCCATCTCCAAATCTAATGTGAAGATTTGAAACCTTCTGAGTACATAATAGCTTTTGGCCATTAGCCACCATGACTCTAAAACCATCATGCTCCTCTGTCTGTAAGCCTCTCCTGGCTACCAACTGTGTATCTATAAAGTTATGCGTAGCCCCAGTGTCAATGAGAGATATAACTTTCTACCCCTGAATAGTACCCCTGACCTTAAATGTGATTGCCTTTTGGGCCCCTGTCAAGCGTGCCAACGATCTATCATCCTTAGGAATGCTGCTCTCCTCTATCGTGTTACCCTCATCTGAATCGGAGTGCTGATCCTCCCCCTCTGACTCTGACTCCTCTACTGAAAAATACTCCATTTGATTTGCCTTAGCCTTGAGAGGGCATTTATGAGATAAGTCCCAAGGCTCTCTACACTGGAAGCACAGTTTCTTCTTTCGAAGTTCATTCAAGGTTTCACTGTCTAGTCCTTTTGATCCTTCTTTGGGTTTGTTATACTCTTTCTGAAATGGTTTTTTGTCTTTGTCCTTGCGGTAGGAAGAATCTGTTGAATGGTATTTTCCTTTGTATACCGAAGGGGCTAAATCTCGTGCCTTTTTAGTTGCTTCTGCTAAGGTGAGTGGATCATGTCCCTTCACCCAACCACGTAATGGATCAGCAAGCCCATCACAAAATAACACCACCAATCTCCTAGGAGAGATATCAGTAACAAGTACAGACAAACGCTGAAACTCGGCGATGTAAGCATCCACAGAACCTGATTGTTTTAACTGTGCTAGCTCCTTGAAATGTAACTTGGGATCCCTAGTGTCAAATCTCTCAATCAATCTTTCTGTGAATTCCTCATAGGATGTAATTTGATTATGCCCCAGAGTCACCATGCCATGATGCCACCATTCATGTGCAACGCCGTCCAAATGCATAGCCGCATACTTGATAGCCTCATCCTCAAGCATAGGATTTAGCTGCAAGTATGTATCTACCTTCTGCACCCAAGCTCGTGCGGTCATCTTCCCTGAAGCATCATAATAAGGCAAGGAAAGTTTTCCAACTTTCTTTCTCAGCTCAAAATTATGATTCCTCCCTCCTGCTCTAGGCATATGTCTCATCCTCAAGTCCATATAATCTCTGAGGGAAATATTTGCCTGAAACTCGAGTCCACTGGCCTCCCAATCCCTCCTGAACTGACCCTGTAACTCAGTAATCTGCGGTTCGTTCACTGGTTGAATCGGATCCCTGGGTGGGAAGGTGGGTAGAAGAGGTCTCGAGCTCGCTGTTCGAGCTGGGCATGCAACGTGTCTAAAGTTATCCGCCTCATTCCCATTGTTGCCATGTCCATTATTACCATTAATGTTATTCTCAGGGCCATTGTTGTTGCCTCGGCCTCCATTATTATCATCGCCCCTATTGTTATCGTTTCCCCCATTGTTATTGTTTCCATTGTTGGCATCACCTGGATTGATATTGATGCCCATCTGTCTAGCCATAAGCTGCAACATCATGTCCATTCGCCTATTCTGCTCCTGCTGCATACGCTGCCCTTGCTCTAATGTACCCAGTAACTGTCTGAACATTACCTCTCCCTGATCTGGACCGGTATTCCTATCATCTCGGTCACCCATACTGCTGTCCTGATCAAAGAATATCTCCTCTCTGTCTGTATGACTGGATTCTATGTCCACCTGCACGGATGAACTAGACTGCTCGCTCTGTGAGTTCAAATTTCTGTTTTGTCTTGCTTTGGTATGGCGGAAGTTATAAGGCCCCTGTTGCATGCTTAAACATACATGCTTAGCATGTTTTTTTAATTCATTAATTTCTGATTTTAGTGTTTTGATATTTTGTCAAACACCTTTCCCTCTATCTGGTTGTTCCAAAGTCTCTGTAAGACCTCCACAGGATGGCAGGACTTATAGCTTTGATACCACTGTAATGGACACCCCGGAATGCCCAAAAACCATACCAATTGCTGCTAGGAATTTTATCAAACAGTTTGCATCCAACTCCTTATTTCTCCGTTTAATGTTTTAAATTCCCTTATGGCTCCGGAAATGAAATGTTGGTTTGTTTTACATGGAATTGAAATCACAGAATATGGACAAGAATGAAACTACAATAATATGCAAACTGAAAATTGAACTACTGCTGATAAGATGTTATTTTCAGATTTTAATAAAATCAAATACATGGTAGATTATCAACTCACTAATTATTCCAGCATTATTGACATAATACTCCAGCAATCATTTTCAATCTTGCTGCTACAGTGACATGAATAGTACCCGCGTGAATAGTACCCACGTGAATAGTACCTGCGTGAATAGTACCCGCGTGAATAGTACCCGCGTGAATAGTGTTGCAGCAATATTAATTTGTCTTCAACAGGTCCAGTATCTTCATAAAATCATCTCCTCAAAATGGCATAAGCATCGGACAAGTAGGGAAGAAGATATGAACAAACATTAAATCTGCCTGTAGCTGGAAATGCACCCAATCTGCCTGATAATGAAGCTGATAGCAATGGATTCCAAAGGCCAAACCCCAGGGGAATGATGTCTAGAATGTCACAAGAGAGGATAGACGTCCTCTAATGCCAAAAACGGATCTGCAACTCACACATACCAATTCTTCTCATATTCAACATATCTAATGAAGCCACAAACGCTTTCTTTTATTCTCTTTCCAAGGGTCAACTCAACTCTCATCGGCAATGTGGGATAAAAGATGAGCAATATAAAACATATATTAAAATATTCACTTATGTCTCCCTTGGGTATAGATCCCATAAAATAAATATTAGAGTAACACTTTAATATTTTACAATTAAATTAAATGTTACTTTAATAAAACTTCAGGCATTAAAATGTATTAGCAATCGGACTCCGAATAATGCGAGTGATAGCTCGTCGGAAAGCTCTCACCAAGGAGTATCAAATCCAAACACCAAAATTGGCCTCCACTATGTTCTGCTGACTTACTAAAAATAGTAAGTATGCCTGAAACTGAGTAAATCAACTTCGTTTTGGCCCAAACTGGAAATGACTAGGCCAAAACACTCCAGGATCCCCTTAAACCCTTCGTTAGCCCTCGGGACCATGTAGAACAAGGCTAACGCACACACACTTGTTCAACTGCTAAAGTGGGGACATTACAAACATATGGTATGATCATAATGCTATGATTACAAGTTTATGGTGGTTTTGTTGTTTATATGATGCTATGCCATATTCTAATCGTATTTCATGCTTCTCTCTCTCTCTCTATATATATATATTTACATTGTTTTTGTACCAACGAACCCAAATGAACCCAAAACCCATATTTTCAAAATTCTACCAAACTAGCGAACTGGATCCTCGAACTCAAATCTGAACCCGAACCCGAACCAACAACTTAGGCTAAAATCAATAATTATTCATGGTTTACAATAGTGCACGATCAAGTCAACGTGCCCTCTTATTAATGTTAATCTTTTTGTACATTCATTTGCATCTTATGTTTTGGATTGATAGAAATAGTGACAATTTATGTTTTCTAGAAGAAAGAATCAATGTAAATATGGCATCAATCAACATATAATGGTTTGTATTATATCGTATTAAAGTTTAAAATGCATTACTAAAAATAAATGAATGAAAACACACAAAAAGTAAATGGTGGAAACATCTATATAATTCAAAAGATATCTCCAAAGCCTACAAGAAAATCCTAGTGCACAACATTTTTGTATATTCTGACAAGCTTAAACTTAAACCTAAAACAAACTTTTTCTTACCTTCAAAGCTAAGTTACCGATTTAGGTTTGGGTACAAATACGGGTACAGGTATGGAATAGCAGGTACATCAATTTTTTTTCCTTGGGTATGAGTACAGGTAGGTCCGTACATATATATATTATTATTATATTATAATATTATAATATATTACAATATTATAAAAAATATTATTATATTATATATTACAATAATATAATATTTGTATCAATGAATTTAAAATAATTTACAATTAATAAATTTAAAAAAACCTAATTTACTAAATATTATTAAAGATAAGTGAATATATCTATTTTATTAAGTTTATACCTAATAGCTCAGAAACAAAATATTTATCAGAAACAAACCTGTGGCAGGAATGTTTATCAGGAACGAAACATTTTTCTTTACTCGTCCACCACCATCACCTTGCCGGTGGAAAGAGCGACTACTAGGCCATTGTCTTTGTGGTAAACTATCACACTTTGAAGGTCCTCTATCTTCATTCTTGTCAAACCCATTTGAAGTGAGAGTGCCTTTAGTGGAAACGCACCCAAGGTGAACCCAAGTGCGAACTTGGCCTGTACCAGGACCAGAATCACACCAGGAGCGGATTCTGGGCCAAAGCGGAAGAACCTGGTAACTTAGCTTCAAAACTATCATTTCTTATCACATGTCGATTTATTAATGGGTTCTTAACAACAAAATAGGTAGGTCACATATTATCACCTAGAAATCATAAGGAGCTGATTAAAACCAAGCAAAGGCCTAGTTATGATAGCAGCAAGCTAACAAATCCTTTCTTATCAAGTTTTAGAAGGAACTCTTTGGAAACAAAAGGAAACTCATTCAAAAGTGGGGATGTCTGCTAACAAACAATGCCCAAGAGATGCACAAAGTAACTAAAGATGTAATTTTGCATGTCAACTTTGTCCATATTTACTGTCAATATCAGTTGCATCCCTGCAAAGGTGACTCAAACCCAATTATTTTCAACTCGTAATGTATTTATCCTCAACCTCCTTCGATATATGATATACAAGTAAACATGTGGCATTTATGCAAACAGAAGGAAAAATAATAAAACAAATATAACTAAATAGTTTTCTTTGAAAGAATGCAAACCTGATAGATCCACGAATTGAATTGCTGATGGACTTCATGAACCAAAGGTCCACTCATGATAGTCAATGGGACCTGTGGCATGATCGTCTTTAGCAAAGAGAAAATTCCATAACATTCTATGCAGGAGGCTTAGCTACTATTACGAACCATGGTATTGTCCTTATGGCAACATTAACCAAAGTGTATTACATTACCGATCCTGAAATAGCTGTTGATGGTGCACCATTTGGACGAAAGACATAAGCTCCAGAAACCTTCACCAATAATTATAAACTTAATCGTTATGCAACTTTTGTACAGAGAGAATGGACAAAAAAATTTCTAATACATGCACAAAATAACAAAATATGACATCTTCAATTTTTATTTCTTTTAAAAGCTGAGATGTGAAAATGATATAATCACAAACCCGGGGATCACTATCATCACCAGCAGAAGAACTATACCAAAGATAAGACTGTTGAACTGGAATTTTTACCTATCACAAAATAAATAAATTAGAAGCTATGCTATATCATGTTAAACATGCAAATAATGCATGGAAGAAAATAACAATTTTGTTTGTTTAACCTAACTAAAGTAATATGTGACTGAATATTTGTTTGTACAAAGTTAAGAATATTTCCTTCTTCTTTAAAGGTTTATGATTGTCAAGTCTCATTGAATAATGATACCTGAAATCATAACACAAAGCATTGATAGAAAAACAAACTAAATTTTTATTTATGATTCATACTTCAACCAAGAGGGAACTAACAGCTAAGCTACTTTGCATATGATATGGAATTGATAGGACTTTTGTCTCGCATAATTCAGGATTAGAAATTCAGACAGATGTCAACCTACTACTAATCCACTCAGTCTGGGTATTCAGAGATGATATTGCCACAAATCTACACAGTTAACTTGTTATTTGAAATTGCACCTTTTGAAAAGGTGAAATTCCTCAACATATTTATGATCTTGCTCCATGTAATATACTGATTAAAAAGATGCCTTAAATATAAACGAAAATAGCAATTGGGTTTGGTAGATACAAACGCAATTTCAATTTCCATTAATTCTTTGGGTAGCTGCTCAAACAAGCTTAACTGTTCAAACTTTAAATACTATCCACGTTAGCAGTGCTTTAACACAGAAAACACCCTTTAAAATATACCCATCCAAAATGATTGTATTTTAAGTCAGTCACTCACCAGAAGCTAAGTAATGAAAGTGAAATATTTATGATGTGATCTCAACTTCATCGTTAAGGATAAAAATAGATATTGAAGCTACTTTATTTGAATTTGGCTTTGAATATGATTCTTGAAATCCCTCACAAAATTATAAGATAAAAATACAAAATAATTATCCATTTGAAAATGCAGCTTAATGATTGAGTGAATTATGTTTTTGGTTGCTCACTTGGGTGGTCTTCCTCTATTTATTGCCTCACAGGGTTTTCTCCCTTCTCTTTTATCACTTTATTTGCTTGGGGGTTTGTATTTTTCAGGTTAGCCTGAGTTATGCTTCCTTTTTTTCTAGGGCTTCTTTTTTTTCTCTAGTCCTTTGCTATTACACCTGCTGTATATTTTAGTCCAGTTGATCTATTTATAGTCATTTGTCATCATTAATATTATTTCTTTCTTTCTTTCTACCATACTGCGCCAGTTGCATCTGACTTGTTGCAAAAACTATATTGGCTAATTTAACAGCTACTTAATTTCTTCTTGTTAACATGCTGGAAAGTGTTTTTCTCAGACTCAAGCAATATACATCATATCCATAACATTTTTTTTTCTAAAAGTGAATTCATTCCGAAAGACAAGGCCTGCTGATTAATGTTTTTAATTAAAATTTTAGAATCTGCCTCTATTAAATATGTAAATAACTATCTTTTGCTATAAACAATCATTGTTTGATTGCTAATGCTTTGACGGTGTTATGGGTTGTTATACTAGTTGCCTGGAAGTGAATCCCATGAACCTAACATGTTTAATTTTGAAAGGCATCACCATAGTCTGCTTGAATTGTATTACCTTTGAAGTTCCATCACTGTTTAATTTGAAGTATGCATACCTAGGTCATTTCTGCATTTTAATAGTTAAATCTAAAAGCTTTCTCCCCCTACTTTGAAAATTATCTGCATTAATACCAGGGAATATCAAATGCATTTTTTGTTGTTTAGTGAAGAGTCAAGACTACAATTCTGTCCTTTGTGGCAAGGTATCTTACACATGATATTTCTTCATTATTCTTAAAAATATGATTACAAGAACAATGAATTACTGTGATTTCTTTCAAACCATGTTTGCTGTTCAATAAAACAAAATCGATAGACCAGATAGAGTTCAACATTGGGGGTTAGTAAAGTTTTCGTGGCCACTGAATCCATGTATTGACAGCGGTCTTGTCACATCAACTATAATGTTGCATCATTATACAGTTACAGAACAGATGCATGACAATTTCTTTTTCTTGTTTGCACATCATACATTGCAAAGGATCAATATAAAGTTAAATATCTTTCTTTGCTCATCTGCTATCAATGCAATTTTTAGCCCAATGACTGTAAGAATATGTGAAGTTTTGGTAAAATATTTGTATCATAAACCCAAGAATATGAATCATAAATTCTTTCCAAATCAGGGAATTGATCATGAAGCATTGGTTATAATCTTCCCTGGCTGACTAATTAGCCTCCATTACAATCTCTAACCTATTTAATCATTACCCATTACAGTAGGCATGATGCTTGTGTAATAACCACCCCTTATTTTTTTTTTGAAAGTGTCTGTTGCAAGTTTGTTTCCAATGAAGTAGTTTTCTGTTTGTTTGCTTCAGATTGTATTCATGATAAGAAGCAAGCATATAACAAAGCACTTTGCAACATAGCATAGAATAACAAGAGTAGATTACAACTAGACTTAATCAAACTTCATAGAACATTGACAAACATTACAAATCAGATATCAATGAACAGTGTTCTGAAAATCAGACTTAATATTTAATTGGTAGACCTGATATAAGCCAAATAATGCATTTTTCAGTCCTTCAGGTGACCAGCAAACACATTTGAAATCCTCAGAAATGTCTTAGTGCACGTATCAACCAACTCCCAAACTCCTCTTCTCATCTGTTGAATCACTATGCAAGGGTGACTCAAATAGTAGATTGCAAACCACCAATAAGTGCAGATTGAATTTGGTCTGGAAAACAAGGGCAGATAGAATGGTACAGCCTCCTTGAAAGGGGTGATTTTGCCTCTAAATTCAATGCTTCACCAAACACACGAAGTAAGCAATGAAAAGGAATTGCCCAGGTATGGGGAATCCAAAGAAACAATATCCAGAATGACAACATCCAACCTCATGAAGTTATGAGCAGAAAGGTAATATCCAATATCTGAGAAAAAGTACTCCAAAAACTTAGGAACTTCACACCAGCACTCAGAAAAAGCTTCCAAACTCACCAAAACTCAAACCAAACTACAGAAAACCACACACCACACCCAAGCCATGAAACCCATATCAAAATAATGAATGTATCTTCATCCTTCTCAAGCCAAAAATCACTGAATATCTTCAAGCCAAAGCACCAATCAGCTAGGGTGGATATTTCACCACCAAAAATAGCTACCCAAACAAGGGATTTTGTCCTCTATCCAACAAAAGATGTACTCGAGAAATCAATCCGGCAACATAACATTAAGTTGTCAACGCAATCATAACCAAATGAGAGCTCCAATGAGAATATAATGAGTGAGATGAATTAGAGCAACCTTCTTTCCATTTGAATTCATTTCCCTCCAAAACCGATTTTCAAAGTACATGAAAATGCCTCCAAGGGGTTTGACCCAACTTGAGCTCTCAAAATAAAACATTTAGCTTTACTTTATTTCCCTTCAATCTTGGCATCCACTTTGTAGGCAATAAAATAATCTTTTAAAATATTAAAATACCTCCATACCTTGGCGTCCCTTAAATGAAGTCTATTCTTGCCTTTATAAACAACTTAAAGTCACCTCTTTACTAGGCAATGATCAAGGGGGTCTTTCATGAACCCATTACCCTCACTTAAGTCATAAACTGACTTTATAATAGACTTAAGTGATAAAAATCAAATATCTCCCATAAAACATTAGAACTCACTAAGACCAAAACTGGAAAATTGCACTATGCTGAGAGAGCATGGAAGCCAAGACCAAGTGCTAAAAATAGAACTTACTAAAAATAGCCATTTGCTAAAAATAGAAAGTTTGTCAGAACACTCTGAAAATCATTGCTAGAGCTCACCTCAGGACACTGAGTTCCCTAATCATATCCACTTAGCCTATGGGAACCTGGGAATAGGCTAATGGAAACAAGCTGCATTTTCTGTATAATGCCATTGTTGGAAGTCGCAGGCTGTTTTTTGGCATGATTTTATATTTAAGTATCTTTTCTCAATATAGTTCTACTTCACCAGAAACGAAAGAAAAGAGAGGGGGATTTGAAATTTATTTTTAAAAGAGTCTTATTTTGCACAAAATGAAAAAATATTACTAGGAATCAGATATATTAGAGCATTACTGTCTGTTCCTACTAAGATAAATAGGAAAAGAATCTATCATTGGCCACAATGTCAGTAGAAATTTATTACTTTGTAAGCAAATGAGTTTGAGTTGCATCCTCTTAACATAGGATAAATACACTATGCAAACCTGGTGAAGGAAACCCTGTTGTGGAGTTATTAGCCAGGCATACATCACCATCCATGTTGGTGAGCTGTAAAAGAGAATTCACTTCATCAAATAGCCAAAAGGAAATCATTCTGAAGATATTCCCCGCTTCTTTGTGGTTTGGCTATCACTGAATTGGCTCAAACTGTAAAATTTAAAGATATAAATAGATGAGGAACTTTCAACTAATATTTAATTTGGATATAGAGTTATTTGACTATTAACATTTTTATGTAGGATTGTTGGCATGAGCATATAGAAATTTCTGCTGTGTGAATATCCTACACAACTTGGTGCCACAATGTTGAAGGAAATAAGGCAATCACGAGCATTTCAATTTGAGGAATAGTTATTTATGACCTAAAATATCAGTGGTACACTGCACAATAAATTTGAATTGCAAATCCAAAAATTATAATACAAAGCGTTCCTCACCATGTGATCCAAATTGTGGACTGAATTATGGTGGAAATTATTTTAAGTTAAGGAGAAGTTTGAAAAATGATAATCTATCAGTGATGTATTCTTGCTGAACTTTCTTACCTCTCAGGATCAGCATCTAAACCATTAAGAAAAAGGGAGCTGACTGATAAACACAAAGGCTATAACCGTTTCCTAGATCACTGAGCTTTGATAAGAAAGGGATTCAAATGCCCAATAGTATTGCGCCCTCATGTATTCACAACTAAGGAGAGCATCACACACTGTCATGTGCATTGCTGATATCAAGGCAACTGCTGAACAAAAATTAAATAGAGAACTATTCTATTAATTTATGTGAACAAATATTATGTATTTTGAATTTTTGACATTTTTTCAAGGTTTTCACATTTTTTTTTCAATGCTTCATATATTTGTCTTTCCATAGTCTTTTGGCATATATAATATAAATGAAACATAATGATAAAACCATAACTTAAGAATATTTCCCTATGCAGTCTGACATTTTCTTGAACTCCATGTTTTCAAGCATTTATTACAACAGTACATGTAGAATATATCTTTGGATGAAAGGGTTGGGATGATGGACTAGTATATACCCCTGTCCTGGAATTCGATATCTGTTGCAGTTGACCAGATATAGATGAGAATGACATTGTGAAGTTACCCGGTCCAGCCTCATATGTCCTGCTTTCATTCACTGGTACAGTTTGTTTGGTAGACAAGACAGGTCTACTCCCTGTGCATAAATGCAGCTGAAAGATTAACAATTTACTATTTAAACATTCTGATTAGTAATTCTTTCTAAGATGTATTTTTTACAATGCGCATTCTCAGATCTTCCTTGGTCATTTCAAAAATTAGAATTTATGATGCTCAGTGAGATGAGAAGATCATTTAAGCAAAGAGAGTTGGATTACCATTTTCTTTTGAGATAATATATGTGCTAAATCCAAGAGGTGGCACAGACACTTGAAAAAAAAGTGAAAAAAGAGGGCTTTTATCTGATGATATGCCTAGATTTTCTTTCTTATAGAAGCTTCTCAAATGGACTGTTGAATATCCAAGAGGTACAAGCTGTGACTCAACTGTGTTGCCGTTAGAATCTTTCACAGTAAGTGATTCATTGTTTACCTGATAAAGACACATTTTACATCAGAAAAGTAAAGAAACGCAACATGTTACATAACCACAACTAACACTTTAACGGAAAAAACGCACACTTAACAAAGGATTAATTTTATTAACATAGGATACCTCAATCCACTATATAGAATGAGCATTGTGCTATTTCATAAATGGACGTTTATTCAAACAACATATTGGCAGGCACTGTTCAGAATTGAATCTCACCATATCATAAAAGAAATTATATGACTTTTTAGAAAATACTTTTGTCACAGCATGGAATTGGTTCTCTCAATTCAATGATAACAAATGGATAAATTATATATCACATGATCCCACTCGTCTTACAACAAAATTATGCAAAATTGATTGATGTATTCAGCTACCACTGGGAAAAAGGAACTACTGCTAATTTATTGTCTTGTGAAAATAAATTTTCTTTTCATCTCCAGTTCTGAAGATATCAGAGTACCATTGATCAAGATAGTTCCAACAATGGTCGCAGCCCCAAAAATATAACATAATTAACTAAAGAAAGGGAAACTTTCAAAAAGAGTTAGTCCCTTTTGGCTATGTGTATGTCCATTGAGAACCCCAAAGCCTTCCAAAAACAATTGTCCCACCAAAATCTACATAAAAACCAATAAAAGCTTCCATTTCTGCCATCCATCTGAAAGGTATTGACATTCACAGATTTGTCAATCCAGCAGCATCCAAAGGCAAACATCCAAATAAAGATCCGTGGAAAAATTCCAATAAAATACCCCTCAATTGATAATAAAACTAGTCAAGAAGGAAATCTTATGTATCTCTCCACCATTTTGAGGCACAATCAGAGAGAACTAATGGAAAATGTTTGGGAATCATTGCCAAAAGCAAGTAATCTTTTCAACAGAACAAGACAAAATAAGCCATTGCAACATTTTTTACAAAGACATTAACGACTTCGTAAACCCACAAGAACAATTATAGAAAGCAACTACAAAAGAAAGAAAGACTTCCAAAACAATCGATCATTTGAGCACATGCCAAAAGTAGAGAAGTGTTACAGATCATTGGCTAAGATTTTTGAATAGCATAGATAATGTACTAGCCATAAATATGAGCCAAAATTTTTGATATGAGTATGGCAACGGATATGGGCACAACATTTTCTTGGGTATGGATACAACGGACTATATATATATATATATATATAGAGAGAGAGAGAGAGAGAGAGAGAGAGAGAGAGAGATTCTTCAAGGATTTAAAGCTTTTTCTATGCACCCTTCAACAAATCAAATTTAAAGATTAACTTATTAATTAGAAGCTAATTTGATGTCAAACGTGTAGAAAAGCTGATTTCAGTTGAAGAAAATATCACTTTGAAATATATAAATATTATTAAGTGTTTTTGTAATGTCCTCTTTCGAGGAGTAGTCCAAGGGATCATTTAGCCTATCTTATTCTTGTAGGCTAAACTTGGCAATAAGGAAATAATTTAAAATAATTACTTAATATTATCCGACAAAGTACATTTTAAGGGTAATGTTATTTGATTAATATAATGAAGTGTTATAAAGTGACTTAAGTGAAATATTAAAAAAGGGAATAATAAAGTCACTTTATTTTCGGATTTGGATGTTCTATTTTAAGTGGGAAATTGGAAAGGTTTTCTAGAATGTTCTATAGGTTGGATAAAAGATCGTTTTGGAGCTCATTTTCACTATTCTTATTGGATTTTGAGAGCTTCTTGAGTAGCCAAACCCTATGTAATAACTACTCCTGTTTGCTACTAGTTTTTTCCCTTTTCCTTCTCTGTGATTTGTTAAACAGTTGTCTCACTTGCTGATTACATTCATCACCATAAGATTTTTAACAAACAGTTTTCTGTATGTTGCCAAACAAAAGCTCAGTTTGCAGAGTTTAATGCTTGACTTGATAGATTAATAGTGCATTGAATTTAACATAGCTTTCATGAATAGAATAATGAATAGATGCAAGGATTGAGATGATTGAAACAAATAATATTTAGGGATTAAATCTGCTGTTACAAGTTTATTGCAGATAATAAATTTTAACATTACAATCTAACCTCCAGACCAGCAACTTTGCCTTGTAGGAGGCAGAAAACAGCCTTCAGTATCAACTATTTATTCCAGGTCTGTCTGCAACTCCTTATTGAAGAAACACACACACTTATACTGACACACACACACACTAATACTGATACACCCCTGCTTTTGTTATAAGTGTGTGTGTGCTTCTTCAATTGGTATCAAAGTGGGTTTCTTCGAAAAAGCCTAACCACTTGAAGGAAATATCTTAAGAACACACATGGCGAGTCAAAAAGGTTTTCCTCAAACTGAGCTCCATTGTTCAATGGGAACAAATATGCATTTTGGAGTGTAACAATGCACTCTTATTTGATGGCTCATGGATTTGATATGTGGCAATTAGTTGTGGACGACTATATGGCACCACCCACTCCACCTACTGATCAAGTCGGAAAAAGAGCAAGTGAGAACAATGTTAAAGCTATGAATGCAATCCTAAGTGAGCTAACCAAATCTGAATTTGTCAAAGTCATGCATTGCACTTCAGCAAAAGAAATGTGGGATAAGCTTCAAAAGACTTATGAAGGAGACGACAAAGTGATAAAGGCTAAGCTCCAAACCCACAAGAGACAATTTGAAAGCTTGAAGATGAAGGATGAAGAAATGTTGCTGCCTACTTTCTTCATGTGGATGAAATCGTAAACACTATTTGTGGTCTTGGAGAAAAAAATGAGGATGAGGTTATTGTGCAAAAAGTATTAAGATCTCTCCCCATGAGATTTGATGCAAAGGTTTCGGCCATTGAAGAAATGAAGGATCTAGAAACCTTGAAGATGGATGAGCTGCATGGCATTCTTACAGCATACAAAATGAGGATTGAGAATGGAACAACATCAAAACAAGAAGCTGCCTTCAAAGCATCAAGAAGGATGAAGAACAAAGTTCCAACAAGTGAAAGTTCAAGTGATGAGGAAAAAGATAACTTTGTAAAAAAATTCAATAAAGGATCTAGCAAGCACAAAGCAAAATATACTCTTAAATGTTTTAACTGTGTAATATAGGTCACTATGCTGCCAAATGTCCACAGGTTGGAAGTGAAAGTAGTGAAGAGGAAGAAGAATTTTATGACAAGAGAAAAGACCAGAAAAACCATCATAGCAAGAAGTATACTCAAGGAAAATCCAAGAAGAAGAATTCTTGAAGACACAAGAAGAACCTATATTGTCAAGGAAGTAATAGCTCATCTGAAAGTGATGAAATCTTTTCGGAGAGCGAAAGAGAAGAAATTCTTTTCATGGCCATGGAATTGAAAGAATCAGCTCCAATGAGTGAAGATAAAGAAAGCGAGAAAACCGAAAGTGAGGGGGATACTCTAGCAGGCCTTAGGAAGAAATTATCATCGCCATCAACGAAATCAAAAAACTCAAGAAGCGGAACTCAAAGTTGAAAGATCAAATTTGAGAAGATGGTGAACAATTCAAAAAGACAATTATGGACGTAAAGATTCAAGCTGAAATTTCAAATGCATTGAAGATATTTTGAAAGAGCAGCCAAAAGCAAAAATCTCGAAATGTGAGAAGCTTGAATCAGAAATCGTTTCACTAAGGAAGAAGCTAGAAAAGGCTAAAGAGAAGCTCATCATAAACATAAAGTTTGATAAGATTTCTGAAATGTTAGATCTTAATAACTCACAAAGATTACCATTTATCAAAAGTGGTCTTGGTTATGATGGTGAAAGCTCACAAAAGGAGTTGGATAATAAGAATCATGTCGTGGCCATAAAGGATCCAACAAAGAAGTAAGCAAGGGGGTGAACAAAGAAGAGAATAAAAGGGAAGAAAGCCAAAAGAAGCCAAACAAGATGAAAGCAAGAAGGAAGATAAAGCCTCACAATTTCAAAGAACCAACAAGGACAACCTCAAATGGTCCTTCCCTTAAAGAAAGCCATGCACTACTAGGTTCAACTATTCTTTTGATGGCTATTGTTTTTCATGCAATCAATATGGTCATAAAGCATTAGAGTGTAGAGTTCATACAAGAAATGATTTCAGATTTTCGAAAAGGAACTTCAATTCATTTGCTCCTCTAATGGATTATAACCTCATACGCTATACGTGTAATAATTTTGGACACATAGCTAAGTTTTGCAGAAGTACCTTTATTGAGCCTCCAAGACAAAATAAGAAAGGGGATCCTCGTGTAATGTTCCCATCCTTTTTTCACATCATGTCAACCAAATGTTTCAATTTTGTGAATTCTCTAGAAGAGACAAAATTGCGAAAGCGTATCGAAAGATCCTTATTGGAAGATAGTCGAAGATATCTATGGATAGAACATCTAGCTCCTATACTTGGTCATGTTCAAAGTGAGCACGTAGAAGGTGAGGTGCCTGTATGTGCCTTTGGACAACTCCCTTGACCATAGTTTGTGATAATTCTAAACAACAACTTACTTAAATATTATTCTACATGGATGATAATGAAGATTACTTCAGCACAAATACTCCACATGAAGGCTACGTATTCCCATATACGATGGAGAAATATCAGCGAAGATTGATTAAAGTCAACTATCTAGAACATAGGTGACCAGCAAGATTAGTAAACGCTCATGCCATGATTTGTTGAAAATTGCAAGTCATATTAAGCAGGTCATATGAAGAACATAGATATGTCCTAAGGGATCCCGACCCATCATACAAAAGATATGTCACTTTGTTAATATTACTTTGAAGAAGAATCTACAGTTAAGAGTGATCGATTATTAACCTCAATGGCATGGGAACTCTAAAATGAATGATACTTCCAATAGAGTTTATTGTAAGTCACATAGTATTGTGTATCATAGTTGCCACTACACGGAAGATAAATATTGATGAATGACATGGAGCGATAGTGAACGGGATGCGATTAATGTTCGATAAGGAGGATTAAGAATCACATTGAATATGGTATTATATAGCCAATTGTGATCTTTGAGGAGCCTTACCTTTGTCTAAGACATATCACCGTTGGTTGCCATTTGCTCATCTACTAGAATTTATTCATGGACTTCCTCCTTGGTGGTAGCATTGAATCTGAAAAGTTTGAGAAAGTGATAGACAATAGATGTATTGATGCATTAAGATGTCAGCTAAGTTTATCGAAAGAAGATCAATCATTAAGCATTGAAAGAGCATGAAAATCGACATAATGATTCAATTACTTTGATTAAACCAATTTGTAGATCGACTAAGGCATTAATGATGGATGAAATCAATGACATTGATTAATATTCTTAAATATCTTAATCAGCATCGATTAAGGCAAAGCAACTATTAAGTTCTACATTGACTGGAATAATCAAATTAAGGAATAGTTGACTAATCAGAAGAACAATCATGGCCATTGATAATGATCATCATGATAAGTAGCAACGATTATGAGGAATGATAAGTAATTAAGAATAAGTAGCATCGATTCAATGAGAAGATAAAATAGCGATAATGAAGAAGAGTCAATGTTTGTGTAATGGAGTAATAAAGAGAATTGAAGAGTATCAACGTTGACATCAAATCTGAGACAATGACCAATATATAACTAGAGGCAATATATATAACCATTAAAGAAGCAAACTTCATATGGTATACATAGATACGATGATCAAGCTAAGCAAATATAATAAGCAGCAAATTCTGTTTGACAAGACAGCAATCTAGAGACCAATGCATATGCGGCTCATTTAGTTGCCTTTAAATGAACCTTTCAATGAAAAGTAATAATTAACAAGGTGGTGTGATTTGAGTTAATAAACCAATCTGTTTAAGTCTGAAGAGGCATTTCTTTTAACATTTAATGTTACCATTCAACCTTGAAGAATATATTATGAGAATCAATTTGGTGAACATTCTATCTCTTAATTTGGGAGTTGGACCCACTCTTGAGCATCCACCTTATTGGATTTATTGGTTCTATATCGAGAGCCTATGTTGGATCGTTCTTCAAAAGCCATTGCTAGAGGCACAATATCGATTGCAGAAACAACAACTAGGAAGTCAGCGACTAGCCATTGGGGATGACCATGTTAAGGATTGAATATGACCATAAAGCACCAATGACAAACAACATTAGCATTAAGGGGCAAACATTAGAAATAACGTATCAATAAGAAAAAAAGAAGATCATAGCATTGTCAAATCAGAGAAAGCCATCAAGATAAGTGCTACCTTCCGAACTATTCTTAGAATTTTAAGTTAAATTTTATAATAAAATGTCTTCAGATGTGATAAAGTTATATTTAAAAATGTATTACAATTCTTACCTAGGTTGGAATTGTTGTCTCAAGACTAAATTAAAGTAAATCCCAAAGTGGGACATTAGAGCTTGTGACAAGAAAAAGGATGAACCAAACAAAGTTTGGAAAAAGGAGCAAGAGACAAAGGAGAGATATATGCTTGTATTGGTTGCATTACATGTTCAAGATGAGAGAAGCCGATGGTATGTTGATAGTGGATGCTCAACTCACATGATTGGCAACAAGAGAAAATTTCTCTCTTTGAGAAGAGTAAATGAAGGAATGGTAATATTTCAAGACAATGGTACCGCAAACATAAAAGGCAAAGGTATACTCAATCTAGACAATGAAGGAACCAAAACAAAAGATGTCTTATATGTTGAGGGATAGAAGCATAATCTTCTATGTGTGAGTCAAATGTGTGACTAAGGGCACAGTTTCACATTTCATTTCGGAGGATGTAAAATTATGAAAGATGGAAGACTAATAGCCAATGCCTATAGAATGGATGGAAATCTCTACTTTCTGAATGAGGTTAGAAGTGAAAATTGCTACATGGGGCAAGAAGATGAGAGTTGGCTGTGGCACAAGTGGATGGGTCACTTGAACTTTGAGAACATTGTGAAGATTAGAAAAAAGCAAGCCTTAAGGGACATGCCAAAAATAGCAAAACCTTCAGATACTATTTGCAAACAGTGCCAATATGGGAAACAAACAAGGACAAGCTTCAAATCAAAGGAGTATTCTAAATCAAAGCCTTTGGGACTTGTTCACATTAATTTGTGTGGGCCCACAAGGACGAGAAGCTTGCAAAGTGAGTGCTATTTCATGTTGTTAATTAATGATTGTTCTAGGATAATGTGGTTAGCCTTTCTCAAAGAAAAATCTGAAGCAATTGAGAAGTTTAAGGCATTCAAATCCTTAGTAGAGAATGAAACAAGGCTGAAGATCAAGTGCCTTAGATTTGACAAAGGAGGATAATTTACCTCAAATGAGCTTGAAGTATATTGTGAAAGGCATGGGATTAGGAGACAATATTCAGTTGCAAGAACTCCACAAAAAAATTGAGTAATTGGGAGAAAGAACAAAAGCATCCAAGGTATGGCAAGAGCCATGCTCAATGAATCCAAGATAGCTGATACTTTTTGGAAAGTGTTGATGTGTTTTTCATGCACATGCGAACATGCAATAAAATACCCAAAAGTATGTTATTCTCTCTTGATCAAAGTCTCTCAAATTCTGAAGATTCGCCTAAGGATCACTTGAGACAACTCCAAGGTTCTTGAATGTCGGGTCATAACATGTGGATAAGCATAGTGGTTTGATGTGATTATGCTGGAATCACAAGGGAACTTACATAGAGTACTTGAATTGCTGGAACTTAGATCATAACTACTCGCTCGACTTGCTCGAAGAATTAAAAAAACGGGCAAAAGGCATAGGGTTTAGAGAGTCTAGTCTAATCCTAAGAATGCAAAACAAGAGTGAGTGATTCGATGGAATCCTACTACGCGAGGTCTTACCATCAAACTGAACAATTTGACACAAACTCAGTGCAATCTTCTAAGGGATAATTCAAAGATAGTCAAATCATTACCATCAAACATTGATTACCATTCAAGTTAATGTATAAACAATGGACATATAACAATTTGAAGTTAAGCTCATATCATTCCAGTTGACCATGCAAGGCACACTTACAATAAGCAAGAGGCTAGTGGTATGGACTAGATGGATTCCACACAAATGCATTCAACAAATTCCTCCATTCAATCTAATTAACATGAAAGGAAGTGAGAAGTAGAAACCATGTAGCTTGTTGAAATAATGCATTTCACCATATCTTCAATGAAAAGAGTACTTCTATCTACAAGCCTTAGCAACAATTTCTTCTTCTCCTAATCTATTCTAACTTCTAACTTCTACTAAACTATTCTTGAGCTACAAACTATTCTATTATTATTTACAAATGAAAAGCTTGAGCTTTATATATAGAGCTCATTTTACAATGAATGGCTTGGATTGATTTGAGATCAATGGTCGAGATTTTACAATGAAACCGTATTTAGGGTTTGTTACAACAAGCTCTATTCTGGCCAATGAAACAATTACAACTTTTGGACACATGTCCTCTTTAGAATATTCGACCAATAGATAGTGGGGGTAGGTACATTGGAGTTTGTGCCCCCATGGGTGAGCTTGGTTCATTGAATCCGGACCTACTGATGTGGAACTCTTCTGATTGGTGAGTGGTGACTAGGATGAAACTTCAACTTGCACTTGTAGACTTGGTAGATCAACATGAAGGAATGTTGAGCGATATCTCTTGATACTCAACATTATCAAGCTTTGGCAGTGATGACGATGGTCTTCTAACTTTGATTAACTCTTCTGAAACTATCCTCTTGAATGTCTCAATGAGGTGCAAGGTGTAGATGTTGACTTCCTCTTTGTTTTGGATCTTGTGACTGCCTTGGAATGAACCCTGGATGTCATAGTTGCTTCTTCACTCTTTTGGAAACTCTTTCTTTGTGATTCTCTTCATGCTATTAGTGTTGTGGATCATGTCCTTGTGTAAGTGAATCCTTCTTGTGTAGTCACCTTCCTGGATACCCTTGTGCTTGCTGATGAAGTTTTCCTCTTTGAAGTTGCATGGCGGCGAGGTCTTTCAATCCTCCTCTCACATCTGCAAAACAAAACAAATATGATATCAAACACACATATGATATATAACCTTTATACACCCTCTTAATTTGACGTAGTCTTTGATTTTCTATTTTGCAGGTTTGATGAGTGCATCTAGAGAGGAGGTCGCTCCTAAGGATAGGAAATGGAAGTTGGAGCAATGGAAATCAAATTCGCTCCTAATGAGGAGCGAAGGAAGTTTAGCATCATTCCATCACCTCTTCATCAATTGATCCCTTGTACCTTATTCATTCCTTAAGTTTTTTTAGTCTCTATGTGCAGAAACCATCAAATTGCCCTCAATGAGTTCCCTAGAAAGGATTTCTCTCTCATGAAGGAGCAAAGGCAGTTGATTTCGCTCCTCTCAGGGAGCAAAGGAAGTAGTTTTCGCTCCAAAATGGGAGCAATGTAAATTTTCCAACACTTAGCAAATTTTGGCATATGCATCTCCTTCAATGAGTAAAAGGGAAATTCACTCCTCCAAAGTGGCAAAGGAAGTGATTTTCTCTTCAACATCAAGGCAATGGAAGTTCATCAATCACCATCTCTTCAATGTGAAATGCTTGAAATTATCATCAACATTGCCTTGGGAAGATTTTTGCTCTCAAAGAGGAGCAAAGGAAGGTAATTCCACTCCACTCAGGGAGCAATGGAAATTTTTTGGCACAATGCCAAAATTTCAACCTCTCTCTTCATTCCACCAATTCAAGACTTAAGTTCTCTATCCTTCATGCATGAAAATGTGTCAAAATAACCTCAAGAAGAGCCTTGGAATTAACTTCGCTCCTATCTAAAGGCAAAGGAAGAGCTTTTCGCTCTCAAAGGGAGGCAACAAAACAAGAATTTCTCCTAGAGAGGAGCAAAGGAAATTTTTTGATACTTAATCAAGATTTGCCTTTCATCACTTCAAGTGCATCAAATCAACCTTAAGAAAGGCTTTGAGATCAATTTCGCTCCTAACCTTAGGCAAAGGAACACAAATTCGCTCCCAACAAGGAGCAATGGAAGAGATTTTCTCTCTTGTCAGATAGCAAATGAAGTAGACTTCAAACTCACCTCTTAGCTAGGTTTTATCAATTCCTTGCTTTTGCATCAACTTAGACCTTGTGATTTTGCCTTCCTAGTGTGTAGATGTGTCAAATTAGCCTTCAGGAAAGCCTTAGAGAGAATTTCGCTCCTATCCATGAGCAAAGGAAGTAAATTTATCTCTTGGAGAGGAGAAATGGAAGTGACTTCAAAATGCATCCTTTAGCTTAGTGTTACTAGCTCACACCTTAGGTTTAGCTTTCATTCATCAAAAGACCTCAATGCTTGCTTTGGATAGGATTTCGCTCTCAACTCAAGGCAATGGAAGGGAAATTCGCTCTAAAAGGAGAGCAATGTAAGTGTTTTTCGCTCCTAGAGAGGAGCAAAGGAAATGACTCAAATCTACCTTCTTCGTTCCATTACTTTGTCAAAATCATGATGCTCTTTACTTATTATATGATCAAAATGATGTCAAATGCATTAAAACTTACTCATTTTCCTCAAATGTGCTCAAGAAGTTCACTGCACTCCAAGATGAAGGCAATAGAAGAAGATTTCGCTCCAACCAAGGAGCAAAGGAAGTAGATTTCGCTCCTGGAGAGGAGCAATGGAAATAACCTTGCACTTAGTCAATTTTAGGCTTCTCTAATCTAGTATCGTATTCATTGCTCAAACCAAGACATCTCATGATGGCTAGAAGCAATTTTAGATGATTTGGAAGGCTCGAGAGAGAGGGATTTCACTACTAAAGGGGAGCAATGGAAGTAAAATTCGGTCCTAGACTGGAGCAAAGGAAATTTTAGCATACTTGTCAAATTTTGTTCTTGGACCTCACCTCTCATTGAAGTACACTCAAACCATCTGGATGATGAAGGAAACACTGCAATGTTGACTAGGCTTGATATAAGGGACTCCTCCATCCAACTTCCATGTTCAACTTGACCTATCTTAGTCATTCATTCCAATCAGAGCCCTATAAGCAGAAGACGAGTCATCCATTCCAAAAGCCTTGATAACTAACTGTCTTCATTAAAACCTAAGGAGACAAACTTGACTTGATTAACCCTTTGGCTACTTAAGAAACTATACCCCTTCAAAGCAAAGGCTAATAGAAAAGGACTCAAACTACTACCCTATAAACAAGAAAAAAAGTGGGGGTCCCCATTTGCAATGGGGCGATGTGTGAATACATCACAATAGAAAGAAGTGTTCATACAACTGTATACATCTCCAATTGAGCAGAAATCAGGGTAAATAACAACAAAACTCCATATGAACTTTGGAAAGGAAGCCCTATATCAGTAAAGTATCTCATGGATTTTGGAAGCAAATGCTACATAAGAAGGGACGAGGAAGGTTTGGGAAAAATTGATTCCAAAAGCAATGAAGGTATCTTCCTTGGATATTCCACAAGATGCAAAGCTTACAGATGCTATAACAAGAGGCTGCATAAAGTTGTCGAAGGTGCCAATGTGAGGGTTGACAAAGAAAAGGATCAAAAAGAGATAGCACAAGAAAATGATTCTCAAAAGATAGAAAGTTGTAAATAAGAATAGACACAAGAAGTTGAAACTAAAGAGGCTGACCAAGGAAATCAAGAACCTTCATCTAGTGCACCATCCAAGATAGCATCTAGGTTTGTTCAAAATAATCATTCCAAAGATTTTATTATTGGAGACAAAGGTACAAAAATTCAAACAAGAAGAAGAATTGCTAATACAATAGAGCATGCAAACCCGTGTTTGCTTTCTGAGGTTGAATGAAAGAACTTTTTGAAAACACATGAAAATAAGCATTGGATCAAATAGATAAGAATGAGACTTGGGAGCTTGCCCCAAGACCTAGGGACAAGAACGTTATTGGAACCAAGTAGGTGTTTCAAAACAAGTTAAATGAAGATGAGGAAGTCACAAAGATTAAAGCAAGGCTTGTGTGCAAAGGCTATGCACAAGTTGCAGGAAGAGATTTCGAAGAAACAATTTCCCCTATTGCAAGATTAGAGGCTATCAGAGTGTTCTTAGCTCTTGCAAGTTTCAAGAATTTCAAAGTTTACCAATTGGATGTAAAATCAGCCTTTCTAAATGGAAATATTGAAGAGGAAGTGTATATTGAACAACTTGAAAGACTCATTCTATCTAAGAATTAATATTATGTGTGTATATTGAAGAAGGCCTTTTACGGACTAAAGCAAACCCCAAGGGCTTGGTATTTAAGACTAGACAAGTATCTTTAAGAGCAAGGTTTCAAAAGAAGAGTAGTGGATAGCAACTTGCATATCAAAGATGAGGGAGATAAGTTGTTAATTGTTGTGGTCTATGTCGATGACATTATTTTTGGGGGTAACATTGATAAGATGTGCCAAGGATTCGCCTCCAACATGCAAAAGGAATTTGAGATGTCGATGCTAGGTGAGTTATCTTTCTTTCTTGATTTGCAAATTTCCCAATCTGATAAGAAATTTTTATATCACAAACCAAATATGTGAAGGAAATGTTGAAGAAGTTCAGAATTGAGGATTGCAATGCAGTAAGTACTCGTATGATTATTGGGTGCAAATTAAGCAAAGATGATGAATCCCTTGTAGGGAATCAAACTATGTATAGATCCATGATTGGAAGCTTATTATACTTCACAGCTACGAGGCCCAACATTATGCAAGTAATTGATTTGGTAGCACGGTTTTAGGTAACCCCAAAGGAAAGTCACATCAATAAAATATTAAAATATTTGAAGGGAACTATGGACTTTGGATTGTGGTACCCAAGAGACAAAGATTTTACTCTTACAACATATATGGATGCGAATTGGACAAACAATGTTGATGATAGAAAGAGAACAAGTGGAGGAGCATTCTTTCTTGGTAACAATCTAGTATCATGGTTGAGTAAGAAACAGGCTTCAGTTTCTTTATCAACAGCAAATGCAGAGTATCTTGCTGCAACAACTTGTTGCACAGGGGTCTTATACATGAAACAAACTTTGAAAGATATCAAGGTTGAGTATGAGCATCCCATCTCCATATTTTTTGATAATACAATGCTATCAACATCTCAAAGAATCTAGTTATGCACTCTAGGATGGACCATATTCCAATTAGTATCACTTCTTAAGGGAGCAAGTACTTAAGCAACAATTAAAGTTAGAATATGTTGCTACTGTTGAGACATGGACCAGCTAGGACTCGAACGTAGGACCTTCCATACACTGTTGGAGTGCTCTACCACTGAGCTATGGGCCCCTCTTGGACCAGTCCATCGTCAGTTTGGGTGTGGCTTATTTCCAACACCAACAGCCCCCCTTAAGCCACACCTCTCGTGTGCTTGGGGCTCCTAGCCTGGACCTTGCTCTGATACCATGTTGAGACATGGACCAGCTAGGACTCAAACCTAGGACCTTCCATCGCTGCTGGAGTGCCCTACCACTGAGCTACTGGCCCCTCTTGGACCAATCCATCGTCGGTCTGGGTGTGGCTTATTTCCAACACCAACACCCCCCCTTAAGCCACACCTCTCGTGTACTTGGGGCTCCTAGCCTGGACCTAGCTCTAATACCATGTTGAGACATGGACCAGCTAGGACTCGAACCTAGGACCTTCCATACACTGTTGGAGTGCTCTACCACTGAGAAACTAGCCCCTCTTGGACCAGTCCATCGTCGGTCCGGGTGTGGCTTATTTCCAACACCAACAGCTACAAAGGACAAGATTATAGATATTTTCTCAAAGCCTCTTCCAAAAGAGACTTTTGAGCGCCTAAAGGAGAAATTGGGAGTGAAGTCACTCTCATCCATTCACTAAGTTCCTCAAGAGAAGCATGAGTTTAGGGGAAGCTATTCATTGTTTTATTTAGTTAGCCCCAAATATCCTTTGCCATTGATGTCGAAGTGGGAGAAGTTAAGTTAGGGGGAGCATTACAATCAAGTGATGCATTGCATTATAATCAGGGGGAGCATTTCAATCAGCGTGTTGCTTTCAGAAGAATATTCTTACAAGGGTTGCCATTAATGACAAAGGGGGTACATTATATGGAGAGGGGGGAGAACCAGTATAAGAACAACCTTTTCAATTTATAACTTTAGCAATCATCAGCAATAATCAAAACATCCACACAAGTAATATCTAGTAAATTACCAAACAAGATGCACACATGATTTTATGTGGAAACACTTGTGGGAGAAAACTACGGCAAAATATTGCTTTTATAGAAAACTTCTTACAACTTCGTATGCACCAACCCATAGCAGACACCAATCTCCTCTATTGAGCACCAACTCAGCAAGAGACACCAATCTCTTTAAGTGAGAGGCTCCAACCTCTTGAACTTGCAAAGTAGAAGGCACCAACGTTTGAAAAGTAAAGTGATTGTAATGTTGTTGGATGTACCCTAGATCCCTTCTAGGTCTTCAACAAAATCTACCCACAATTTACCTAGAACTTCCCTCTTAAACTTCCATTGAGATCTGAAATTTGATCTTCACAATAAGCTCACAAATCTATAAAATGTTTGCTCCAGTTATCTCTAATTTCCACTCTCAAAACACCTGATTTTAACTCATAGATCTGCTCTTGAAACTCTAATTTTCGGCCCTTGATTGGAAAGATATTCACCGAATGGTTTCACAAATGACCTCCAATTAACCTTTATTTATACACCTGTTGTGCGTTGCACACACTCCTTGTCGCCGACAGGGTCCCCCCTTCCCTTTTTTGAGTCTTTTGTCTTCGCCCTGTTGAGTTTCGCACAGAGTGTCTCGCGTCCTTTCCAGCGAGCCCGCGATTGGTCCATGAAGTGATGATGTTGAAAGAAGAGAAGCCAGTGATTCCATTAGGCTAGTCTAGCCCTCGGGCACGAATTCCAAGAGATTGTTAAAAATTGTGAAATCGCCTTGAATAGGCATAAGATGATAGAGGTTGGCGAAGCCTGCCATGCAAAGGACAGCGCGTCTGAAGGTCGCATGAGGACCCAAAGTTGCCTTTTTTCGCATAAGAGCAATGAGATAGATTGCATGAGGTTTGTTTTTACGGAGTTTACAAGATTTGAATGAATGATGATTTTTGCCAGTTGGAGTAGAAAGAGGGGCGAATTTCTTTGCAGAATACCAAGGTCGACAAAATCGCCCAAATTCCCAGGAGGGGCGAATTTCAGACTTTCAGGCCAAAATGAGAGAAAAGTTAAAAATTGGCAAAATTGGCCTAAGGTCCGAAAATGCTAAAAGTTGCCGAAATCGCCCAAAGGGTCGAATTTCGAACCCTGGGGTTAAAATTTTAGAATTTGCAAAAGTTGGCGAAATTGCCCAAAGGGCCGAATTTCGGACCCTGGGGTTAAAATTTTAGAATTTGCAAAAGTTGGCAAAATTGCCCAAAGGACCGGATTTCGGACCCTGGGGCCGAAATTTCAAAAAAAAAGTTTAAAAGTTGCCGAAATTGTCCAAAGGGCCGAATTTCGGACCCTGGGGTTGAAATTTCAGAAAGCTCCGAAAATTGGCAAAATGGGCCTAAGGTCCGAATTTCACTTAAAGTTCGCAAAAACCTCAAAAGGTCTGAAAATGCCTTGGATTCACAAAAACGTTAAAAGGTCCGAATTCCACTTTAAGTTGCCAAAATCGCCCAAAGGGCCGAATTTCGGACCCCAAGGGCAAAATGAGAAATCTGATAAAGTTGACAAAGGCTTCTAAAGGTCCGAAGTTTGTTTAGAATTGCCAAAACGTCCAAATCCTCCGAAAAAATGCCGACATCCGAAGTTCACATCGCAGCGCAGTAAGTGCATTAGGCAACAAAACGTGAAAAAACATAGAGTTCGTAATTTAGAAGATGGAGACGTAAAGTTTAAAGCCTACAAAACCCCCCCATACCATGCAAAAATTTCCAAAAACGCTCATAGCTTCGAAAATCGCATTTTAGGGTAAAAGTGCGAAGTGTTTAAATTGGCAAAACGCCTAAGAGTGTCGAGAATCGCGATTTAGGGTGAATGGGAAAATTGATTAAAGTTTTAAATGGTCTTCAAACTCTCCGATTCACCGAAATTTGCCATCCGCAGCCCCTCTTCAGAATCACGTTTCAACTAAATCGCCCAAGGTAAAAAATCACTTAGTCTAAAAATGACAAACTCCTTTCAAATCGCAGCCGCGAAAATTTGAATTAGAGGATAACCGTTGAAATTCCAAAATTTGCAGAGTTCATAGTTGAACTACTCGCGACTCGGCTCGACTCGCCAAGCCCCTGAGAAAAAAACTCGGCGAAAACTCGGGAAAAACTCGGAAAAACTCGGCAACGTAAAAACACGCTTAATTTTAATAAAAAATGCATTTTTTTTGCAAAATTTAATGAGAAGATGCATCCAATGAGTCAATAAATGATAACACAAAAGAAACAAGCTGATTCTAGATATATTTGATTGCAAAGTGTCTACAAAATCGCATCCTCATGAGAAATGCTGATGGCTGGAAGCAAAATAGTAAATAGTTTTTGTAAAACCAAAAGTAAATACAACTTCCTCTCCCCAGCTCTAGCTAAAACTACTTTCAAACTTTCATCATATTTGAAATTTCATCATTCATACTCATAGTTTCAAACTTTCAACTCAAAGTTGGGGTCAAGGGGCATCGCCGAAGGATCTTGAAATTTGACTGAAATTTGACTAAGTCTGGAAAATTGAAGAATCCTCCAAAAACTAGATTTTGCATTATAACTCCTGGAGGTCCGAAACCACTCTCAAACATCCTGACAGTATATATGGAATATAACTTACTTATACTTAAATGTTATATTCCATATATGAATCTTGACGGACAGACCAAAAAACTCGGCGATTACTTGAGGGCATAGTGGGCTCTCAGGGTGGCCCTTCCAAGTGAGTTTCCCCCTTCTCAGCCCAAAACCATATAGAAAAACAAAAAATGCATGTATTTTTGGCCGTTTTTTGTTGTTATGCTAACCCAGGCGAGTTTTTCTTTAAAACTCGCCGAGTTTTTGACAAAAACTCGCCAAAAACTCGGCGAGTTTTTGGCAAAAACTCGGCGAGTTTTCCTGGCGAGTAGAAGTCGTTACTACTCGCCAGGTCCAAAAACTCGGCGAGTTTTTGTCACTCGCCGAGTTTTCGGCGAGTGTGCCATCTATGGCAGAGTTATCCATTCGTTTTTGCACAGTAAGTCGGGCAGTTTCTTGCCATCCATTTTCACCAGGTAAGTACACTTTGTCTCTCTCTTGATCATCTGAAATATTTACAAATTGGATGCATGTCTGTGCAAAATTGATTAAAGTGCTTAAATCTTCAAAATTCGCATCTTTTTTCTGATTTTTAAAGCATCATGCAAAGCGATCGAAATTAGAATTTGCTCCTAAGGATCAGCTAGAAATTGCATTTTCAAACTTAGGAAAATTTTTCAAGCTTTGTCCCTTTCGAAAATTAATCCCAAAAATGCTTAAGTGTAAATTTGCGATCAAAAGCTTCATAAATATTTTGCTTTAAATCAATCAAGCTCTCAGTTAGCAATATTTCGCTGTTTCCAATCCAAATTTTGAATTAATCCTTGAATGCTGGCATATTCTCTATCTAACCCGCCTTACTTCTTTTATATCGCCCCGTAATCCACATCCAGTTGTGCAGGATAAATGCCTAAATCGGCGGTGGAGTCATCAAAGACGCCTGCTACAGCCGAGACATCGCGAGCATCTAAGCCAGATATTCCTTGCAAGGCCGAAAGGATGAAGTACCAGTATCAAAGAGGGGGATTGAGGGAGTCAAAAGTTCAGAGTGTCTGGGACAATGTCGGTGATACTGACCTAGGCCATATCGATATCCAAGATTTCAGGAGCCGAGTCTTCTCCCCTAATGCCTATGGCAGGCCTAGGCAGATGATGGAAAGTGGCATCGCCCAAGCGGCGGGATTTCCTCCAGCAGTGCAGAACTATGAGTTAGTGGTAGAGGCTGCCCGACATCATCATTCGGGTTCCACATTGGTGCTCCTCGAGAATATGACCCTCACCAACTTCACTCCTAAGGCCATTGGCGACGCATTCGACATTCCCTTCCCGAACAATCCCACAGCCACGACTAAAGACGAAGCACAGGGGGCATATGATATGAATCCTGCTAGATGCAGAACACTGATCAACGAAGAGTGGTACAAGGAGAGAAGGCCTCCAAGCATCAGAATTGGGAAAAAGACCCCAAGAAGTGACTTTCACAATGAGCATGGGGATATGGTCACATTGCTCAGCAGGGTTATGGGATTTCCTAAATCCAACTACTGTGAGGAGTGGATGTTTTATTTCACAAAGCAGGTCTTTGCCGGGAAGTCCAAGTTTGACTGGGCCCAGATTATAAGTGACAACATCCACACTTAGCTAATTGAGCTCAAGACAAAGAAGTACTTCACTATGACCTCCTACTTGGTCTACATGTTTGCCAAGAACCAGTCACTGCCAGGTTTAATAATGAAAGGAGAAATCGGGAATGGGCCTGGTCAGGTGAAGGTATATGATTGTTACCCACAGCTTCACTATCAGGATATAGCTTAGAGAGAAAAGAACAGCCCGGCTTATGCAATTGGCCAGTATGAGCGCGTCAATGACGCCTTCACAATGCGCTTGGTCAGGCTTATGCAGGGAGGGTTACACATAAGGCTCTCAGAGCAAGCTACTATTCTAGTACAGAGATACGGGGCCTGGTTCATCCAGTTCCCAAGGTTCTCCTATATTCGGATAGCTGGCTTTGATGGTGCCCCTCTCCGACTTCCAAGGTACCCAACCGACAAGATAGTTCTTATGGAGGTCGCAAGGCAGTCACGTCCGACCAACATCTTACTCAGAGACAGCAAGCAGGCTGGATTCGCGTTTCCCATGATTATAGGCAACCAGGATGTCCATCTGAAGACCCCCACCTTAGCAGAGGAATCCTTTGCAGAGCTGGCCTCCTATGGCCTACACGAGCATTTTCCAAGGAAATGCTTTGATCACGATAATCTGGCAAAGAGAGCCTATGGCAGGCAGTACAGAACAAAGGAATCAGTTGAAGATTATTGGAAAACTGCTCTGATGACTATGAGGTCCGAAGGCGTGAATATTCTAGGCTGAGTGTGCAACAGATGCGACTCTATGAATATCGTTGGGTCCCAAATCAACTCACAGATTCAGAGAATTGCCTGCAGGTCCGGGAATTCGAGGCGGTGTTGTGACCATTTCACACATCGCCCCATTTGAAATGGGGACCCCCTCTTTTTGCTCGCCTTTCGCTTCGTTTTTTTAGGGTTTTGTTAGTCAGTCAATTGTCTGGATTTAGGGTCAAGCCTTAGGGTTTTAATTGCTGTCTTTTTTAGGCCAGAATCCAGTCAATTTTGAGAGCTTTTGAGCTTCTTTTGTAAGAATGCAAATTTTGAATGCAATGATTTCGCCAAAGTGGTCTATTTTCAATTGGAATTTTGAGTGCAGAGCTTAAATTTGTCTAAGTGTTGAAGGTGAAATGTGAATTTTTGTCCAATTGACTGATTTTGACCAAATTTTGACTTTTTTTATTTTTGATCCCGGGCGTTGGGAATGATTTGTTTTCGCCTTGTGAATTGATTAAACTTGTAAAATCATGATATTTTGGCCTGTAGGAGCAAAATCGCTCCTGTCCCTCAGTGAAGGACCGGAGCTCGTTTTCAAATATCTTATTATCCCTGTAGAGTCAAAGTGAATTTCGAATTGCAAGTGATGAGGAAGGGCGTGATCTTTCCGTTGAATATAAATTGAAGAAGTTTACGAACACGGAAGTGCCTCCAGGAGTCAAAATCGCTCCTGTCCCTCAGTGAAGGACCGGAGCTACAAATCAAATATTGCTTTGTCCTTGTAAGATTTTAATGATTTGACGATTTGAAGAGGTCCAAGGAGATATGTTTTATCAAATGAATATAACTTGAAGTGCCGACATGAAGGAGAGTGGTCCAGAATGCCAAAATCGCTCCTGTCCCTCAGGAAGGGACCAGGGCGAAGTACATTGTAGCTCCCGTCCCTCTCCCAGGGACCAGAGCGATATTCTTCATAGGGCATGTTCTGGACGAAAATCAAGCAAGTTATAAGTTTGAAGGCAAGAAACAGGGTGAAATGAACTCATTGAAGATAAATTGAAGATTACCAAATGTCAACAAAAGACCTAAATGCCTAAGTTCGCTCCTGTCCCTCAGGAAGGGACCAGAGCGATTTTTGTCTAAGACAAATTTCTTGCTAAGTTACAATCAAACCCAAGGCATGGATGAATGGAATGGAATGTTACGAATCCGTTGAAGATAATTTTAGAGGTTAGCAATGTGATGTGGAGCCTACAAGAGCAAGATCGCTCCTGTCCCTCTCCAAGGGACCAGGGCGATATAATGGTTATATTACCGTTCCTCCAAGTTCAGGACACTCCAAGGCGAAGAACAAGGTGGTGAGGACATTTTAAGACATTTCCATCAAGCACAAAGCATCAAGGGTCATCAACATTGAACGAATTACATCAAGACTTGAAGTTCGCTCCTGTCCCTCAGGAAGGGACCAAAGTGATGTTTATTATATTGGCCGAATCCCTCAAAAATCACATAAGATCAAGGTTTTGCAAGGTCGTATGAGGTCCAAGGCATGATTAGAAGGTGATATACAAGGACTTCAAACGTCAAAAGATCCTCAAATTGAACACAGAAGCTATATCGCTCCTGTCCCTCTCCAAGGGACCAGGGCGATTTGCTTGGGATTCTTCATTTTCCTTCAAGTTCATGCCAAGCCAAAGTTTTTCGGGATCACACAAGGTATAAGGTGTCTTTTGAAGATGATATGCAAGAGTTTTGAACGTCAAAGTGTTACCAATTTGTGCAAGGAACTCATATCGCTCCTGTCCTTTGGACAAGGACCAAGGCGATTTTTATTAAAAGACTCATGTTCCGTCAAAATCAAGACAATGCAAGGATAGGCAAGGTCAAAGACGTCTTTTAAGAGGCAATGAACGAAGAACCAAGGTTGAAAGGTGATGCATTTGGACTAGAGCTTCAAGATCGCTCCTGTCCCTCTCCAAGGGACAAGGGCGATGATCCTTCCAACGTCTAAACGCCTTGTAGAATTCAAGTGGAACGAAAGGGGAGCGAAAGAATAGCATTGTTTGTCCATCATAACAAAGATTGAAGTTCGAAGTCACAAAGATTAAAGAGAAATTATGAGGATCGCCCCTGTCCCTCTCCAAGGGACCAGGGCGATATTTGCCAAAGCATTCATGTTCCTTCGAAGATCATAACAAAACAAGTTACAAAGGGTCTAAAACACCATTTGGAAGGCAATGAACGAGGAGTTAGAACCAAAAACGAGGAATTTCAAAATAGAAGATAAGGATCGCTCCTGTCCCTCTCCAAGGGACCAGGGCGATATTCTTCCTAACATCAAATGCGCCTTGTAAAGGTTAGATGAAACAAGCATGGAATGAAGAAACAAGGTTATTATTTGCCTCATGATGGAAATTTGAGATCAAAGATGCAAGATTAAGGAAAAACAATGGAGATCGCTCCTGTCCCTCTCCAAGGGACCAGGGCGATAATGGTCATGAGATGCATTTATTCACACATGCAAGACACTCAAGTTCGAAAGACCCAACAAAAATACCGATTTGAACGTAAGGATAGAGACTTTGGACGTCGAAATTGCAAGAATCATGACAAAATTGATGGATCGCTCCTGTTCCTCTCCAAGGGACCAGGGCGATGAGGTACGTATCTTCCATTTTCAAAATTTGGCGCTCAAACACATTTCTTTAAATTTATTTTAAATGCTAAAATCGATAGATTGAAAATTTAATTAAAAATGGCATTTAAAATTTGCGCTTAATATTTATTAATTATTTTGCCTTTATAAAAAACGAAATTTATTTATTTAAATAATAAAGGCATTTAATTAATTATTTATTAATTAAATAAAATTCAAAAGGAGCGCTTGGTTTGTGAGAGTCGGCCTTGTTATTTATTTAAAAATCGTTTAAATTGCCTTATTAATTACCAAGTCGGCCTATATGGAGGTGAGAGGTAAGCGCTATAAAAGGAGGGTGAAAATCTTCATTTTCACATTATCATTTTTTTTGCCATTTCACATGCGATTTGGAAGACAAAGGGAGAAGTGCGAAATTGTGTTCAAGTGCGAATTATATTCAAGGTGGTGCGAAGTATTAACCAAGGCATTAACATCAATCCAAGGCGCTACGAACTTGAAGTTTACATTTGAGCGAACTTGGAGATCACGTCAAAGACTTGAAAGGTGGTGAAATTGACAAGAGGAACGTTGCTTTGAAGACCACATCAAGGACATATCAAAGGTGGCGATATTGATAAGAAGGACATTTATTTGAAGATCACATTGAAGACTATTTACACGTCAATTTTGCCTAGGCGAATCCTTTTTATTTTGCATTCTAGAGTTAGCTCTCGATTTGAGGTATGGCAATTTGGTTTTATTGTTTTATTTGTTGATCGTCATAACTTAAATTTTGAAATTTTGAATTTTGAATTCCTAGCTCAATCGTTTTATTTTAGGAAATGATAACTCAAAGACTTATCATGAAGTTTCCTAAAATTTATTCTCTAATCTATGTTATTTATTGCAAAATCTAGCTTCTCATTATGAAATGTTGTGTAGGTATGGCAACCCCGAAGGCGGGAGCATCCACCAGTCGTTCAGCTCTCATGAAAGAAGATCAAAAGACCGAAGAAGTGGAGACCAAGATCGTGTCGAAGTGGAGCAACATTGGAGATACAAATTTAGGCAACTTTAGCACGAAGAAGTTTCGAGAGGTCCCTTACATTGGCAAGCCATCACCTGTCGCCCGGAGAATAATCGAGAGTGGTATCATTAAGGCGGTCGGCTTTCCTCCAGCTATTCAGTGCCATGAGTTGATGATCGAGTGTGCTCGTCATTATGATCCACAGTCCAGAACGATCGTGTCCAAAGAGGGAAACACTTTGGCGTACCTTGCAGAGGAAGCTATAAGTGAAGCTTTCCATCTTCCAGAGCACAGGGACATGATATACAAGAGCATAGAAGGAGCCAGATCAATGTACGAAGATGATCCAGATGCTTGTCTAAGCATTATCAATAAGAACTGGCTACTTAAGAGCCGTCCCCGTCTGAGCAAGGTCCCGAACACACCGCATAGGATTGATTTCCAAGAGGAGTACAGAGATTTGATTACCATGCTCAATCGAGTTACAGGAGCCCCTCATGCCTTCTATTTTGAGAAGTGGATGTTTTACTTCATCCAGGTGATCGTTCAGGGAAAAGGTACGATACATTGGGCTAGGATGATTAGCCATTGCTTGGACGTACAGTTGAGGAGACTCAAGGCTACTAAGTCCTTCCACATGAGTTCATATGTCATTTATGCCTTGATTAGGAGTGTTGAGTACGCAGGACTACCTCACAGAGGAGTGATTGGAAGAGGACCCAGCGAGGTCAGAGCTTGTGATTCCTATGCCTACTTGCATCATCCGCCAAGGAGCAACTATAAGTTGGTTAATGATACTTTCATGATGAACATCACAAGGACGTTGCAAGGTGGAATTCACAACAGGTTATCTTAGGATGCCCAGGAATTCATAAAGAGGTACGGTGCTTGGTTCATTCAGTTTCTCAAGTTCACTTATATTAGAGTGCATGGATGTCCTTTACCTCCATACATGTTGCCGAGATATCCGACAGACAAAATTGTGTTACTTGAAGTAACAAGACAGTTGGCAGCATATGTGAAGGCATTCAGACACAGACATCAGAATGAAGTTCCAGTACCTATCATTTTGGGTAATTCAGTTGAGGTATGTCCTAATGCTTTAGCCATGGATGATGCAGAGAAGGAGTTAGCCTTGTATTCTTTTCCATCTTTTGCTTTGAGAGAAAGCTTTGATCCACATGGACATTTAGAGGAGACAGTCGGCAGAAGGTTTAGGCATGAGTACCAAATAGAAGATTTTATGATGAATCTCTTAGATGATCTTGAAGTGAAACGGAAAATGCATTCTAGATTGCCTTTGGATTTCATCAGGAAATGCAGGATTTACAGAGTGGCCGACCAAGCTCAGGACAGTGGCAGACATATCCAGTCTTCCTATAATCGAGAAATCAAAACAATAAGGTTAGATTGGAATGAGCCCGAGGTCGTGGATTTAGCTACTTTGATGGCACCAGTCTTGTCTTGTACTCGCAGATGGGTTGACATACAACATCAGATGTTGAGAGAACAAGGCATAGCTATGACTTTCACTTTGGAAGAGAAACCAGCCGAAGGTGGAGCTAGTGTGAGTGAAGGCAATCCTAATCCTAGAAATTCAGGTGAAGGAAACCTTCGATGTGCCAGTGAGGGCAATATCCATCCAAGAGGTTCGAAGAGGAAAGAGAGACCTGGAAAGAGAGAATCTTCCAAGAAGAAACAAGAGGCTAACAGAGATAGATCATCCGGTACTTCTTCTAGACCTGAGAAGAGAACCATTCAAGTGGAAGAATCCATGGAGTCTATGGTACAGAACGATAGGCAGGAGGAAGGACAAGCACAACAAGGGTCACCAGATGGGTCTCTCCAAGACTATGAGTTAGATGAAGATAAAGAAGACAATGAAATATCATCTCCTCCCAGACAAGAAGGAATAGTGCACAAAGAGATTCAAGTTCAAGAGACAAGATCGATTATCCCAGATTGGTTGAAGGAAAGATTAACCAAGGTGATCGTAGTAGAGGACGAGGACAGTGCAATTGATTTAGAGAGCCTTGTTGGGCATTCCCAGGAAGTGACAGAGAAGAGAAAGGCTACCAAGATGTCCAAGATGATTCGAGATGAGACTGGATCCAGGAAATTGCAGATAGCTACATCGGCAATAGACAAATATGAAGGTGAGATCCTAGCAGAGGAATATGATATACAGACATTTGAGCTAGGACCATCTACAGCAGAGCAGACTTTAGATGATGCCACCGATTCATTTGAGGCATTGAAAGACAAGCTTAGAGAAGAAATGGAGAAGAATAGAAAGCTTGAGAGAGAGGTCGGTGCATGGAGGACTTATTTCAGTCACATCAATGAACCTTTGGGACGTCAGGATCCAGCTAGATCACCAGTGCAAGCACTTCCACTTCAATCAATCAGTGAGGCAGAAAGATTCAGGAACATGGTCCAACGTACAAGTAATTGGATGGATAGATCTCATACAGTGGCCATAGAGTTTGTAACAAGGATGATGAAGATTATTCATCAAGCTATCCAAGTTCTTGAGATAATCCACAATTTGATGATAACAGTAGCTGCATTTGCCCATACCAAAGATGTCATCATTCCTGTCTTGAAGTTAATTAGACACACATCAAGGAAAGTTTTAGCGCAAGAGAAGATCTTGGATGGAGAATCTCACAGTTTGTTTCAGTGGTCAACCTTACTCCATATGAAGAGTGTTTTCTTCGAGGACATCAGTGTTAGATGTGGCCAAGTTGAGGAGGTGATCAATCCGATCCAGGACAGAGTATTTGAGGTACTTCGTACCATTCTTAGCAGAAGGATCGAGGTCGAGACAGATGTGGATATGCAGGAATTAGAGGATAGAATCAAGGTCATCTTTTGCAAGGACGCAAATGTTACAGATGAGCAATATGATCAAATGTTTGCCACCATGCTCCTAATTGAAAGAACAAAGGAACTTGAATCTACTTGGGACGCAGCTCTTCTAGATGCATTCGATCAGGTCATCCACTTGGAAGAGAGTATGAAGAATCTTCCCGAGATTCCAATTGCAGAAATCGAAGGAATCGTGACAAGATTCATTGCATATGCCAAAAAAGAACATTGGAAAGGGAATAAGGTTCTAGATGAAAGGTTGTTATAGATGACATCGCATCTTATTTGTCATTGGTTTATGTCTCCTAGGTTTTTGTGCCAAATTTAATATTTGGCTATGTATTTAATATTGTTCAGTAAAAAGGAGGCCATTTGTAACAAACCCTAATTAGGGTTTAGGTGTCATGATCTTGACCTTTGATCTACTTTCGATCTAGACCTTTCATTGTAATTGGGGATGCTATTTATACCCCCATTTTTCATTTCATTTGGTAATAGTTAATAGTCAATAGTTGATGTAATAGAGAAGAGAGATAGCTAAGAGATTAGAAATTAGAAGCAATTTTATTTTGTAGCAAGATTGAGTTTTGAAGAGAGGAATTCAAGCAATTGTTGTACATGATGACTTGGAAATCAATAAAATATTGAAGTTATGGTGTTTTGTTGCAACTTTCTTGGTTATCTTCATGGTTGTTTAATCTACTTGAATCATGCTCAATCAAGGTAGTGTGTTAGTTTGAAGGACATTGTGTGAGACTTGATCTTTGGTAGGATTCGTAATCTAAACCACTAGCTTCTTGCTGATTGTAGGAACGCCTTGCGTGGTCGACTGGAGAATACTTTGAGTCCCTTAACCTTCAATCATTATTGTATCTTGGATATGTACCTTCGTGGTAGTGTCTTTGATCTTTGATGCATTGAATATCATTTTGTTACCTTAGAAGATCGCATCAATTTCAATTGAGTTGTTATCTTATGGCAAAATTGAAGTTGGTTGAATCTTGCCAAGTCTTGTCCATACGAAGTCATTCTTAAGGTTAGGCTAGATTAGACCTCTTTCAAACCCTACTCTTTTGCTATTTTTGAATAGTTTCTTAGTTTAGCAAATCTTGAACTTTCGGAATGCGTAAGACCCCTTGAAGGAAACAGCAAATCACATCATACCGCTGGAAGCTTGTCCACACGTAGAGACCCTACTAACAGAACCTTGGAGTCTTCCTAACTGATCCTTTATGCGAATCTTCAGCAGTTAGAGACTATTTTCTCAAGAGAGGATAAGATGCCTATTGGTATTTTATTTTGTGTATGATTGTGTACAAAATACACGTCAACAGGCGGTAAGGCATCTTTTGCCGGGCGTTGATTGGTCACAGGACCCGATCACTGATTTTGAGGTAGTCATGGCAGCCCCAGCAAGAGATACAAACCAATGGTTGCATCAGCAGATTGAGCGACTAATTCATGAAGGAGTCCAGTTCACCTACCACCTAATGGGTAGCCTCGATTCTTAGTCTTCCGAAGATGAGGGAACTTCCAGTGCACCCAGAGAAGAAATTGAGAAACCTAAGAAGAGAAAGAAGGCTAAGGCTTGCAAAGGGACTCGGACGTCCAAGAGAACAAGAAGGGAAAAGATTCCCATTAGGAGGCCAGAGGTCACTTCATCGTCAAAGGACCCCAGTTCGTCCGACGATGTAGTAGAATTGGATTATATATCTGCTCCTTCCTAGAGCGACATCCATGCATTTGGAGTTGATGATCCTCCCGCACCCGACATGCTAGAAGCCGAGCTAATAGCTATTGAATCAGCCGAGCCGGGTAACCAAATTGAGGAAGGAGAAATTCCATCCATCTAGGGGATCGAAGTGCATGAACCCACCCAACAGAGTCGCCATGAACTGCTGCTCCATAACACTGCCAAAGATGACTCTATCCTTGAAGGAGAGCAAAAGATAGAGGAGACCCGCGAGCTTGAAAAGACTGAAGAGCTACCATCACATGAAGGCATCAGACAATTGTTCAACGAAGTAGGAGAAAACTCTGCTGCAAGCAAAGAGCTTGACACCTCCTCCACTCCTTCGGTAACGAAATAGTTGCAAATTTGTGGTGAGACGGTTGGAAACATCAAAGAACAGAGTGAAAATTTAACCATAGCATCAGCCCAGACTGTACCTCAGGAATGGTTAATTGCCAGAGCCCAACACAAGGCTGCCACCAAACCACCTATTGATTTGGAGGACATCTTCTCACACATGGACCAAGCTAAAGCTAAGAGGAAGAAAAAGCCCAAGGCATATTCTAGAATGACTAAAGATGATCAAAGGAACCGCACTCTTCACATTGCCACCCCGCCTGTAGACAAGCCAGTAGATCAGATTACACTGGCAGATTATAGCATCACGACCATCCCCATCGGACGAGCCACTAAGGAACAGGAAAAGGAGGAATTCAAGGATTCAGTACAGAACATGCTCAGGCAACTTGAAGAGATAACAGCTGAAAAGGACATGTATCGAGCTCGTGCTGAGCAGGCCAAGGGATACATCAATCAACTCCTGAGACGATTACACAATGCTTTTGAATCCCACATTCCCTCGACAGCATTGGCACAGAGGACCACAATAGAATTTGAAGGAGTACGGGACACTGCAAGGGCCATCAAGGAATGGATACAAGGCATCAAAGGGAGGGGAGAACGAATCCTCGAAGAAGTAAAAGAGATGGCTCACCATCGAGACACCACCCTGGTCCGGCTATTAGAGGTAAAGAGGGAATCCCTTAGAATGCATGAAGTGGCTGCCACTACCCTTCCCCTCATGAGAGCTCTCTTCTGGACCCATGCACAAATTCCTACATTACCCACCATCCTAGATCCTCATAACATCAGCACTCTTAAGGAATGGTATTGGACTATCACCATGAAAAATGACACGAGAAATCACTGATAAAGAACACGATGCATGTGAGACAATTTTGAACACCATGCAAGAACTCGGCAAAATGATCCTCCGATCAATGGTCTCGGGATGGCAAAATGCCCTGTCCGATAAAGTGATACGACCAGACTGGGAAGAAAGACTAGGGACGGATAGGATCACCTATTCCGTTAAGGACCTAAGTTTTGCTGGTCAATTCCAGTCAGACATGTTGTGCTTCGAGCATAACCGTTCCAGCTGGAAGGATGGTTTGAAGCACGTGGACCAATATCTCAAGGGCATGCAATATAAAATTCGTCATCCTCCTATGCCTCCCTTCAGTCTGCTTTTCCAATTATGCATCAGGTTCCAGGAGTATGTTCGTGAGGAGCGTGCGGCAGGTCATGATCTTTGGCAGGAATATTTGCATATTGAAGATGAGTTCTTGGAAAAGGAATCTACAAATGGAAAAGAGAAAGTGCTTTTTACTTTTAAATCTTGAAAATACACTTTTTGGCCAAAAGGTCATGTTTGACTTCCAAGTCAACTAAAATGTAAAACTTTATGTATGCACCTTTTTGGATTATTTCTGGATATGTTCTAATTACCTTTTTGGGTAGTTATTACTCCCTTTGGGGTGGTTGTTGATATTTGCCTCCCATTTATGGGTATGGGCAGCCATGTTTTATGGATGAATCTGGGCCACTTGTTTAGATTAGATCTTGGCCATTCATCTATTTTTGAAGCCTATTTAAAGGGGACTGGTTTTCCCTCTTTTGTAAGAAGTTCTTGGATTGTTGTTGAAGCTCTGGCGAAATTTATAGGATTTAATGCAAAGTTAAGACTGTTTCAAGTTTTCTTGTGAGTGCATGGTCTCCTTCTTCATTAATTTAGAATTTTTTAGTTATGCTTCTTTCCTTTTATATAGCATTTTCTAAGTAAACATCTGATAGAATCATCGCTGTTCATACCATTAGGGAATGGCTGATTGTCTTTCCCTTTGCATGGTTAATCTGAACCTTTCATATGCTGAGTTCGGTTGTTGAATGCTCACTGAATGAATGTCAAAATTCTGATGTTGTATTTGATAACATGAAAATCCAATTTTCCTTTGAAGAACGCACTAGATTGATGCAAGTACTGTGCTTAAATGGCTGGTAATGCTTAATTTAGTTATTTGGAGGTGTCCGTCTGTTTACTAAAACTGATATCTTGGTTAAAATTCATATTTTTTGTATCTCTCTCTCCCTATCCTTCCCTTTTTCCCTTTTTTTATCAAGAGAATCCGCAGTTCTATTGAAAACCGTATCAACTCAACTTAAACCATTTGATAAGTAAGACCATTAAAGTTTTGGGGAACTCATCTAGCAATTACCCATCCTACCGTAAGTCCCCTTGTGTTTCCAGCGAAAAACACATCAAACCACTGAGCAATCCCGCAGTCAAGACCTGACAAACGAAACCTTGAGGTTGTCCCCTTTGATCAAACGAAGAAAATAGCAATAGGGATTTCCTTATCTCAAGAGAGGATAGGATACTCAGCAAGTGTATTCTATTCTGTGTTGGCCGTATGAAGTTTGCAGCAATGCGATTTCAGACACGTCAACAACACCTTAATTGCCTCTTCACATGAATGGGTATATCCCTTCAATTAGGTTGGCCAAGGGAGCATATGATATTTATTTGATTCCTCCAAAATGGGTGTCATCTTCCATGAGGTTGGCCCTTGCATAAATCCCTTTTATTTATTAATTTTCTTGCCTAATGGTGGGCGTTTGAACTAGGAGGTCTGCCATCTTTTGGGAGGCCCAAGAAACATTTTATCTATTTGTTTTATTTCTCCTAGTTGGCCAACATGGAGGACACATGGGTATTTGCTTGTGCAACACAAAGCACGCCTGCTTGCATATTTAATCATTACTCAAGTCTGAGCCTTTGACATCAATGACAACAATTCCAACACTTCTTAAGACTGCCAAACCTGTCACATCACAAAACTTCATCAAATGTAGGAAATGACAGCTATTATTCTCTTTAATCTGTAAACTTGCTTTTTGTCTTATTACTACTTTACTGTCTTTTGAGCTCTCAACCTGCGAATTGTCAAAAAGATCACTAAACTCCAAAATCACCTTTCACGTAATCCACCAAAAAATCAAAGTTTGTCTTGTTCTAAAGCTGTGAGTCCTTCTTGGTTTGAAGCAACTAAAAGAAAATCATTTTGTCTTCTAGTGCTGGATTAAGTCAAATTTGTCTTGTTATCTTTTGCCATTGTGGCGCTAAACACATACCTTTTTGCCTTCAATTGAACCTCCTTAAAAGTACGCCCAGCTATACTCCAGGCTGCAGCTATTCTGGCTCCAAAAAGGTCAAAATGTACACTGTGATATTGACAACTGAAAAAATCACAGCCATAAATTGTGAAATCAACAGTCAATAACATACGTATAACCTTCGTGTTATACGAAAAATGTGATTTTTTGGAACCAGAATAGCTGCATCCCTCATACTCCAAAGCTCACGTCATACCCTTAAAGAGCCCAATTTTTTGTCTTTTCTGCAAGAATACCTTCTCTGATTTTGTCATTTTTTCTGGACTTTTGTCTTTATCCAGCTGCTCAAAGATTTTCTTAAAAGGTTACAAATTAATCTCAAAACCAATGCACAAAGGAATGCTCTTCTCATGCATAACCAAGATAGATTAAAAAATTACTTCAGGCTCACACTTTTGCCAAGTCCACGTCCAACAAAGGAAGAAAAGAATCTTCAAGTGCACACACACAAAGCTCAAGAAATTTCCACAAATTAGAAAACTCCAAACTTGGTAATCCTGAGCATCACAAAATTCTCCACATCTAAATGCATTGCTATTTCCAACAAACACTATCTAGGATGGATCTTCCACCACAAAAACTGATTTCCAAAAGAGGCTTTTTGTCCTCCGAAGGCTTGAGATGAACCATATTCGACTCTGAACCATGCAAGGTTTCTTCTTCTCAACTAGAGAGAAAATATCAGGATTTAGTAACTTAAGCATATGAAAATGAGAGCCAAAACTCTCTTTTATGATATCTCAATGAGAAATTAGGGCAACACAAAGATAATAAAATAACATTATTTGCCTTTTAAAATTTTATTTTTTTTCATGCCAAGTGGATGTACACCTTTTGCACATAAAATATTACTTTTAAATCTTTTATTTTCTTCCCCAATTCGCACGTCCACCTTGTGCTTTTCAATTTCACTTTATAAAACAACTTTAAGCTGTCACTTCCCTAGGCGTGGCCCAAGGGGTCATTTTGAACACTTTATTTCACTTAAATCATAAAGTCATTTTGTAATGACTCCTTCCTAAATTCACCCTAAAAACATAAATTAGCAATAATTTTAGGATTTAGGAATAGGAGCTCATCCTATATACAATTTGACTTTTTTCCATATTATCCAATCATAGCTAATATTATGCATACCTATTAATCATTTCCTTATGCCAATAACAAAATGTTAAAATATTTTCAATGAAGAAGAATAGATTGTTAATTTTTTGTATGATTTACTTCCCATTGATTGCATGACTCCTTTCCCCTATTCTGCTAAACCTTACAAGATGGAAGATTTATTGTGCCAAGGGTGCATGACACAGTCTACATGTGGCTCCCTCAAGGTTTTCTACCTATCTTGGGACAATTTCGTCATGTGACCGATTTACTCTACCTTTCCCCCACACATTCCCTATCTCTGCAAGTATTAGAGAAAGACGAAGAATCATATCACTACAATCTATGGGTTAAGAATTAAATTTGATATGGTATTAGCCATTGCGATCACTACATTGTTTCTTATATTAACAGTAATGTTATGGGTAATCATTTATAATGCAGTTTTGAATATGTTATCTGTTTCTTCAACTGTATATCATATTAATGTCATTGATTTAATTAAGGTTTTACACAGTGTTGTGCGTTGCACACGCTCCCTGTCGCCGACAGGGTCCCCCTCTTTTTGGTCTTTTCGCCTTCGCCCTATTGAGTTCTACACAGGGTATCTCGCGTCTTTTTTGAGCGTAAGCCTGGGAATCCGCAGGGTGAGTTTAACGTTCGAGCGTAAAAATTTCAAAAGATCGCTTAAGCTGGTAAAACGCTAAGTCTGAAGCTTCAAAGTGCTCTTTTTTTTTTTGACTTGTAAAATCGCCTAAGTTAGGTGAGAATGGCAGAAGCTTGCAAAATTCCCCAAATATGATGAAGCATCTAAAGGTCGCAGAAGGACCCAAAATGCCGATTTTCGCCAAAGGGAGATTGAAAGGAGGAAAAATGTTAAAGTTTTAAAACTTTGCAAAAAGTTTGAAAATCCCGAAATTCGCTAAGGAGAAAAGATTGTCAAAATGTCAAAACTTTGCAAAAGGCTATAAAAGTGTGAAATGTTTATGAAGTTTGCAAAGTGGCTAAAATCTCCGAAGTTTGCAAAGCGGCTAAAATCCTCGAAGTTTGAAAAGTGGCTAAAATCTCCGAAGTTTGCAAAGTGGCTAAAATCCCCGAAGTTTGCAAAATGGCTAAAATCTCCGAAGTTTGCAAACTGGCTAAAATCTCCGAAGTTTGCAAAGTGGCTAATATCCCCGAAGTTTGCAAAGTGGCTAAAATCTCCGAAGTTTGCAAAAGTGCCCAAAATCTAGAAATTCGCCATAAAGGGGAGTAAATGTCAAAGTTTTTAAACCTTTCAAAAGTGTCCAAAATCTCGAAATTTGCCATAAAGGGGCGAAAATGTCACAGTTTTTAAACTTTTCAAAAGTGCCCAATCTCCCGAAATTCGCCATAAAGGGGCGAAAATGTCAGTTTTTAAACCTTTCAAAAGTGCCCAAAATCCTGAAATTCACCATAAAGGGGCGAAAATGTTAAAGTTTTAAAAACCTTGCAATTGCTCTCAAACCCCTCGAAAATGTGAAAATAAAATAGTAAGGCGTTAACTTAAAGTTTGCGGAAGTGCCATTTAGGCCGAATTTCGAAAACGTTTGAGTATGAACTTTTTAAAAACTTTTCGAACGCCCCTCTTGCTCGAAATTGCCAGGAACAACTAAATTCACGGAAGGAGTAAAAGCGTTAAAACTTGGGAAATTTTCAAATGACCCTCCAGGCTTAAATTTAATGTTTGTTAAATTAATTTTAATTTTTCAAATTAATTTATTAAAATGGATTAATGGTTTGCAGGTCGTAGGATGCCATCGCTGAGAACCAGGTGAAGGCTTGAAAATGCAAATCGAAGAGGGATTGCAACCAAGGCCAAGTGCTGCAAGTTGGAGGAGAAAAGATGCAGTGCAGGATCAAAGCGATGAAGCATTGGGAAGCGTGCCACCCGGGCAACAAGTTAAAGTTCACCACCAAAGACCGAAGAACACTCTGAATGCAACAATCATGCATTCTCAGGAAAAGTACACAGCTGGATCTAACTCCAGAAATTCAGTTTTTAAAAACTGAAACTGTTTTATTATAAAACTGCCTGTGGGTCTAGCGTAAGATATTTTTGTGGACAGTTATGTCCAATTGCCAAATTGACCGAATTAAAGCCAAATAGTGGCAGGTAGTTGGAATTGTGGTTGGTTGGATAACTGAGAATTGATTGGGTATGGGTTAAGGGTGCCAGCTTTTGGATGGCAGGTTGCAGCCCTTGGATGCAGTCAATCCTAACCTCTGATTCAATATTGTAAAAACTATAAAAAATAGAGGCCTTTCTTTTGTAAAGGGTTAGATGGATAGATAGTTAGACAGTTAGAGAGAATTTTGTAGTTGGATTTTAGAGTTAGAATAGGTTAGATGTTAGGCATAGCATAGAGATGCTGCAGAAATTGTTGTAATGGCAGCTGAAGCAAATATATGAACATTGAAATATGGTGTTTGTTGTCTTTGTTTTAGTCTGTTTGCATGGTTTCCTTCAGCTGGTTAATTTTAGAGTGCAGGGATTTTAATGGTGAAGTGTGGAGGGGTATTTGATGCATTTCTGGTTCATACCATTGGGGGTCTGCTGATTGTAGGTCACCGTGCATGGTTAGTCTGAACCCAAAATGTTCTTAGTTCAACTGCAAGTGTTCGTCTTAGGTTGTGCCAGAATTGGGTGCCTTAAACGAGTGTCTCCGGTCTGAAAATCCTTCATCCCTTGGAGCTTGCACCATTTTTGTCTAGTTGTGAGGGTATCTCTGGCGAAACAAGAACTGGTTTATCGAAATCTGTCCACCCGCTGCATCAGTTGTTATCATCCTTGTCCTTAGGCTTCCTGAACCCTTCCCTTTTTGATTTTATTTCATAGTCTGAGAATCATAGCAGACCACCTTGTTGCAAAATGTAAGACCCCTTGTGCTCCCAACAAATCACATCAATCACTGAGTAATCCTGCAGTCAAGACCTGACAATCAAAACCTTGAGGTCGTCCCCTTTGATCAACAAAACCAGCATTAGGGATTTCCTTATCTCAAGAGAGGATAGGATACTCAGCGAATACATTCTATTCTGCGTTGGCCATATGGAGTTTGCAGCAATGCGACTTTAGACACGTCAACACACAGCAATTTATATTCAATGAATTTAATATAGGAGCTACTGACTGTTATATTCTAATATTAAATTAGAAATCATTTAATAGACGTACCTATCACTAAGCTTACCCCTGTCTTTTATTCTTGCCAGAAGACTTCATGATCTCTTTTTTTAATCTTCCTTCAACGTGATGTATTAACAACATCATTTTATTAGCAGTATCCTACGATATATGGGCAGCAACATTATACTCGTAAGTAATTATTATTATGACATTATTTCAATATTATTATCATAAGTAATTAACAGTAATATTATTGTATTGACAGAATCACCGTAAGTAATTTCCAGGCAATGTAACTGTTGTCGCCCTAGTTGTCTTTCCTTAATTTCTTCTTATCTTCCCCGATGTAGTCTTTCCTTCCTAGCTTGTTATTCACCCCCCTTTCTATATTTCTTTTTCCTCCTTATATATTTGCAATTACATTGGATGCCTCCAAGAGACATGTCCGATGTCTCTTCCTAAACTCATCTTGTATTACTCCAAAAGTAATCGATTGTAACTGCTTACTCAGTCATCAATATCCTTATTGATATTAACATGATCGCTTGTGTTATTCATTGGAAACTATACCGTAGCGGTTTCTTAGAAGGAAACTATTCCGTGAATTTACTTAGAGAAGAATCAGACGACGTCAAATATCATTTATGCCATCCGTATTAATCCTCCACGATGCCCATGGAAGAATAAGTGGTATGCTTGCATCCTAACTGAAATATATAAACTATTGATTGTTTATACTTCAAGTCTTAATCGATTCTTTGACCAATGGTGGGGCTAGTGATCATATCGTATATCCAAAACTAGATGATTCCTCCTTTCACGATCAAGGTAAACTTATGTGATAGTATTTCATTAAAACATTTTATGAATATCATTGGTTAATAAATATTAATTAATTAATAGTAATTGTTATATTTATTTCATTTGTATAAACGAATAAATTAAAATATTAAATTAATAAACAATCAATATTTTAATTGCTATATTTAGATCATATTTCTTGGTTAGTAAAAATACGAAGATTAAGGATGGGGTATGACACATTTCATATAGTATTTAAGTGAAATAACAGAATAATATCTCCCAGCTTTAAGAAATTCGCCAAATCCTAAAATTGAAGACTTTGAAGCTAAAGAAAGGCTGAGACTGAGACCAGTTACCCAAAATAGAATTTACAATAAGTAGTATATGCTAAAAATAGCCAAAACTATCCAAACCTTGAAATTGAAGATACTGCATGTTGAAGCTGAAAGGATACTGAAGCTATGACCAGTTGCCAGAAATAGTGATTACTATAAACAGTAATTGCTAAAAATAGTAAGTCAGTTGAAACTCTTAATTGACCATTCAATTTCCAAACCAACACTCACTAAAAAATAAGTCTTGAACAATCGTCCAAAATCACTCCAGAAAGTGTTGTTCATCTCCATTAATCCGTCTGAACACATTGGAGAATACTTTAATCTTGTTGACACCAACCCAAAAAACCAGTACCAGTTGCATTACAAGGGAACCTAAAAATGGGGACATTATACCCTAGGACGAAAACCCTAAGGGATGCTAGTTTCGGTAGTGAGACTATCAACCCTAGCCAATTGTTGAAGAGATCATTCAGCTTTCTCATAGGGATGTAATGAAGAATACTCATAGGAATTTGTGAAGTCTTTGCAATGACAAATTTTTGGGTTATTCATTGAAGAGTTTCAAATAGAGCTTGGACGCCATAGAAGGAACCGATATCAAATTTGAAGAAATTGACTTTAGAGGCATTGTGGATGATCAAGGTAGCAAGTTTGGATGTTGGATATTGTAAGGAGATTAAGTCGACTGGATACCCACATGGCTAGGCATGAGCAACAATAAGAGGTCAATTTCTATAACAATACCCACATTTGGACCAAGGCAGCAAATGAAGATTATCTAGAGTCATTTTGGAGAATGCAAGGTTCAAAACATTGGACTAAAGAAGAGGGATTCATTAATATTATTGCAGATTTTGTGCTAGACATGAAGGTTCATTGCTACACATAGTCTCTCTTCAGCACAATGAGATTTAAAAAGAGATACCATTGTCTTGAGTGCCAAACCTCCCTTCACTTAGACGTGAGTATTCTTGCTGTTTGTGGGCACCATTCATGCTAGAAATCATCAAGCTTGCTGGACGTGTTGCACTTTGGCCTGAATACAAGCTCTCAAGGGTGGGTGTTTGTATACCCATTGGAAGGTCAATAGGAAGACTATAGTGTAGCAACAAGAACGTGGAACTCATAGAGACCCATATTTGAATGTTTATCAAGACTTGGATGAACTTCAAATAATCTAGAAATTCATCTTATTGGAAAATCAATTATATTAAAGTGATTGTGTGATCGTGACAAGTTCCAAATTGTAGCAATTGTTATACAGGTTATAAAATCAATCAATAATCTTGTACATATGTGACATAATTTTAAATAAAGAAAAATCATTACTATCTCTGTTATAAATGTCATTTATTCTTCTTGTATCTTTGAGTCTTCATGTAAAGAATTTTGCATCTTAAACTTGTCAAAACAAACACCATTATCTTGCAAAAATCAGAACATCATATATTCAAGTATTTGAAATTCCATAGAGGAAAGAAGAGCAAAATTTTTGGAAAGATTTTGGGCTGGGATCTTACAGTGGTATTAAAGTTGTGTGTCTTGCCAGCCTGATTGGGTTGTGGTGAAAGATTTGATGACTCAAAACTTTTAATGAATCTAGAATATAGAGAGTTGATCACTTACAAGAGTAGAAGAGAAAGAGCAAGGTATTTCTTCAGGTTAGAGTTAGAAGAAGGGAACATGCGGGATAGACATGATAGACATGGACAATTGGACCCTAGTGTTTTGGCTATGCTTAGTGATCTTGCTAGAGGTCAGCAGAAGTTAGTTCAGATCTTGACCCGAATGATGGAAACATTGAATACCTACAACAGGAATAACCAAGGTGATCATGAAAGTAATGGTAACAATAACGACACCAATGGGAAAAATGGTAACTAGGATGAGGGTGTAACATGAGCATTCCCCTAAACACTTCCAGTTCCAGGGCAGCTCCTAGATCTCTAATACTTGAGTTTTTGGATACACAACCTAGAGAACAAGCAGGATAGCACGGAGGTGGTGAAGGATGGGCTGATTATTTGCAGGATTACCAATCATTGGGTGATGAGTCCCGTGCATCCATGCCTTTGGCAAATTTTTGTAGCATCAAATGCAAAAACAAACATATAGGGGAAAGTGGACAAGGAAATAATAGAGATTTGTTGTGCAAGGTTGGCAAGTTGACCATCTCCAGTTTTGATGGGTCAAGTAAGAGTACTGCACCTGCATGGGTATGGAAGTTAGATACTTATTTTTGGCTTAACCCCATGACAAAATGGAAGCTATCAAATATGCTAACCTGCATTTATATGGAGAGGCTCATGAGGGGTGCTACCAAGGGCTAGTAATTTTGGGACATGATAGGATAACTGTCATGTCCCCTCCTGGATCGTTATACATAGAAAGAGAGAGAGACCCCAAATGAATTAATAATTACCAACGAAGGAATATTTGAAAGTTATTTATTTATTAAATATTATTATAACTAATAAATATTCCTTAAAGGATAAGGATGGGAAAAAGAATACGTACAACGTAATCCTATGCTCTTTCTCCAACGAACAAGAAAAGTATTTAGACTAATTGACATTAATTGGACATACATCGCTAGTGGTCCGCAATTGTGTGGAATCTTTAAAAGAGACAAAATTGTGAATGTAATCAGAAGACCATTATGATAAATGGGTTCAAGGGTGGTGTTTAGCATGAACCACCATTGAAGAACACTAATCGTATAGTCAACAATCATGATCATGATTAAGGACATATAGTGCACTCTAATAGAATTTGCACCGAATGTAAAAATACTTAATAATGTTAATGCATGGATTAATTGAATTAGGTTAAGGTAAGTAAATAATTAAAATAATAATATAAATAAATGAAAAATATATTTAAGTTATTGGTATTTAATAATTAATATATTTAAATGGAATGGTACTTAACATATTTAATATTTAATATATTTAAAATGAAATAAAATGTAATATTTAATATATTTAATATTTAACTTATTTAAAAGGAAACCATATTTAATAAGCATAACTAATGTAGTGGTTACTCCCGCATGAAGTGGTGCGTGGGATTACCCCCGCACCCCTTCATGTGGAAGGGGCCCATGGAGGGGCATACCCCCTCACGGGTTATATTAAGAGCAGCGGCAGGGGTTAAAAAGGAGGCAAGGAGGAGGGCGGACAGGGGAAAAGGTAAGGGAGAGCGAACTGCGGAGGTAAAGTAAGATACAAGGTTTATTTATTAAATAATATAAGTGATACAAGGTTTTATTTATTAAATAATATAAGTATATTATTTAATATGTAATGTCATTATTGTAGTTAATGTGTGAAACTCATTAATATTAGCTACTGAGTAATGTGTGAGGTTCGTTAATAGGTGATGTTGAATATATATATATATAGTCAATCAGAACAAGGAGTAACATAATGATTATAAATATAGATATTGATTATAATAGATAGGTAATGAAAGAAGTTAAGGTTAATGAATGTAATTAATGTATATGTAATGTTTATGATAATGAATACTTTAATGAACATATTAATGAATGATTTACAGATATTAAGGAATAAGTATAAACCATATGTTAATGAATTTGTACTAACATACATTAACGAGTATACGTATCAATGAATAGTAGGGATATAAATTAATAAATGTAATGTTCATTAATATTAATTAATGTGTAATGTTCATTAATATGTGATATTAATCGTAGTCTAGTGAATGTATATATATTAATTAATGTGTAGCATTCACTAGTCACTAAACATAGGTAAAAGATATAATTTGTTAATTGTTGTATACATAAGTTCGCGTATTAAGAAAGATTAAGAATACAAGGTATGTTAAGAGATGTAATGCATATGTAAAAGATGGAAGAATATATATATCTATGTTAATTAAGAATACATTAAGAATTCATGTTAACACAAGGGATAGTTTACGAACTGAAACTATTATGCAAATGTATGGCTTGGTTGACTAAAACTCAATCAAGAAGAGAAGGATTTGGTCAATTCCCCTTGAGGACTTGGACGATGGAGGCATCACCCAAGACAAGGTAAGGCAAGGGTCTTCCTTGGCTGGCTTGGGTATAAGAGGTTATACCCAAGACAGGACTCAGGGTCGGGCCGATCTCCTTTGAGGACTTGGATGATGAAGGCATCACCCAAGGCAAGGAATAGACAAGGGTCTTCCTTGGAGGGCTTGGGTGTAATAGGTTACACCCAAGATAGGATTCGAATTCATCTTCGATTTCCTGGAGGGCTTGGAACCAAGGGGTTCCAAGAGGGCGAGCTTCACGGCCGCCTAAGGACATCTTGGAACCAAGGGGTTCCAAGAAGGCGAGCCTCACGGCCGCCTAAGGACATACTTTGTATGGCATTCGTATCTTTTTTATTAGATAAAAATTATGATTATGTTAAATAAGCATTGAAGTTAAATTATAATTTAGATTACTTATATATACATATATGTTTGTCATGTTCTAACAATCTGTTTTGTAGGTTAATGATCTCTAAATAGTAGGGACATTACAATAACCTCATATGCAAATTTCACATAGATATTGATAGACAAATTTGATAGGTTGGATCCAAAATTACATTTTTGAGAGTTGGCACAACAAAAACAGGTTGGTTTAATTGATTCATACTTTTGGTGTAATTAAGGTGTTGTACCTTGGTTATTCTTCACCTAGGTCCTAATTACATGTCGCTTAAGCTTACTTAGGGGCCACATAGGAGATTTTAGGAGCATCTCCACTTTAGGTGGTGTTATCATGTTATCATTTCCACTTTATGTGGTGTCTACGCCTTTAGTGGTCTTATCATGTTATCACCTATCCTCCTTTAGTGGTTTTATCATGTGATTACTTTTCGACCTTTGGTGGGCGATCCACCTTTAGTGGACGTATCACACTATCACTTTTCTAGTTTAGGTGGGATGACAGTTTATCCTTTTTTGTCTCATGTCATAAGATTTTGACACTTGTCATAATCTTATGAACTCCTGTCTCACCTTGGCCTATTTAACCAAGGGCTCTCCTATGTACTTTCATCCATTGTAATTCAATCCAGCTGATTGATTCTATTTGCATTATTGATAGGAATACAGTTTATTCTTGTCATATTATTTCTCTCTTGTTATTGTGCTTTCGATTAGGCCTCTAGATCTTGGGTGGCTACCTTCATAACCAAATCTTACACCTACATTTTGTAATTCCAAAGGTTTTCAGTGGTGGTCACAGATGAGCCAAAACATAGTTTGTTCATGTTGTACTATTTATAGAGGATCTATCAAAACCATTGCATGGTTGGATCAAGGCATTTGATCCTAGCTCCTTATATTATAGGATGCCATCAAGAGGGCTAGAAAGATGGAAAGTTCAGCCCCTAAAAACAAATTTCAGTCCAAACCCTTGCATTAGAAGAAAGACAAGAAACCTTTTTAGAAGGATTGGCCCAAAAGAAACAATTTGGTTGATGAGGCTCAAAACGAGTTGTGTAGAAAAAAGTTATGTTTTAGCTGCAAGGAGCCTTGAGAATTAGGCTATATGTGTCTGGGAAAGGGTAAGGGGCATTACATTGAGGTAGTATCTAATAGTGAGGAGGAAGGAAAGGCAAGGAGGATCTTAGGGCAACGAACAAAGTGATTCAAATAATGAGCATGCTGCAAAGAATGAACATTCACCTAATAGGGTGAAGGGTGAAGGGTGAAGGGTGGGATATTACTACACTTCATAGTACACCTAAATTTAACTCTTTCAAAGTTTGTGAAGTTTTATAGGGGCAACGTGTGACTATTTTGGTGGAGAGTGGGGCAACTCACGATTTTATAGATTTCGCATTGGTGGTTAAGAGAGGACTACAAGTAGAAGAGTTTGAGGGGTTTAATCAACTTTAATGTAATTGTGGTAGATGGTTATCCATTGACATGTACTAAACAATTTCCATAGCTAAGTATTGCATGGGGAAATTACACTATCGCTGATGACTTTTATGTTGTTGACTTGGGGGATATTAATGTTATCTTGGGTGTTTAGTGGCTTCACTCATTAGGGAAATTTTCTTAGAATTTCAAACAATGGAGTTAAAGTTCAAAGTTGATGGAAACAAAGTAGTTCTTTTGGGAATGTCCAATGGTGTGCTCAGGATCGTGTCTGCAAGGAGAATGGAGAGCATATTTAGATATGGGGATGTTGCATGAGTAGCATAGTGTCTGATATTAACTTAGTCACTTACAACTAGCAATGATTGATATCATGTGAACATGCAGTTTGTGTTGGATAAGCACAATTTGGCTTTTGGTGTTGGTATTTGTGCTCAAAATTAGTATTATAAATAAGTGTCATAATATTAAGTTGTTTAGAAACAACTTATCATTAGTCATTTGGCTTGTTAGAATAATGTGTAGGTCAATATTTTATTAGAACAACTCATCTATGAAAAGATAGTTGTTACGGGAAGTTTCCTAGAATATAGGAAATGAAAATCCTATATATGTAATAGACTATTAGCGTGTGAGATAGCAAAATATATGATTATTTTTTTTGTTCTTTGATTTCTACATGTATGTGATTAAATTAGTTTCTATTTGATGATGTTACTATGTCGTTAAGGTTAATTTAATAAAGGGTGCATGAAACAAGTTTTAAATCCTTTAAAATCTTTGAATTTCTTGTTTTTTCACTTTGCCAAGTCTTTGTCAAGTTTTTGCTTATAGTTTTTATTGAGTCTAAGTCCAAGTCCAAAATCGGCTTGCTGAGTTTGAGGCAAGTCTGAGTCTCGTAACTATGGTTTCCGAGAGTGTTCTATGTGCTACATAAACAACATTTTGGAGCTCATTTTCACTATGCTAGGATTATTTCTTCTAATTGGATTTTGAGAGCTTCTTGAAGAGCCAGACCCTAGGATGGAAACCCTAACAGACGTTGGTTTCAATAGTGAGACTATCTACCCTAGCCAGTTGCTGGAGAGATCATTCCAATTTCTCACTAGAATTTATTGAAGAATATTCATAGAAATTTGTGATGTCTTTGTAAATACAAATTTTTGGGTTATACATTGAAGAGTTTCAAATAGAGCTTGGATGCCATACAAGGAACCAATATCAGATTTGAAGAAATCGATTTTAGAGGCATTGTGGATGATCAAGGTAGCAAGTTTGGATGTTGGATATTGTAAGGAGATTAAGTCGACCTTTTATTCGCATGGCTAGGCATGAGCAATAGTAAGAAATTGATTGCTATAACAACACCCACGTTTGGACTAAGGCAGCTAATGAAGATTCGCTAGAGTCATTTTGGAGGATGTGAGAGTCAGGTCAAAACATTGTACTAAAGAAGAGGGATTCATTGATATTAAAGCAGATTTTGTGCTAGACATGAAGGCTCATGGCTGGGCATAGTTTCTCTCTTTAGCACAGTGAGATTTAAAAAGAGATACCACTGCCTTGAGCAGCAAATGTCGCTTCACCCAAACCATAGTCTTCTTGCTGGTCATAGGCACCATTCATACCACAAATCCTCAAGCTTGTTTGACATGTTGCACTATGTCTTGAATACAAGCTCTCAAAGGTGGGCATTAAGATTTGTATACCTGTTGGAAGGTCAATAGGAAGACTACCATGTAGCAGCAAGGACATGGAACTCATAGAGAGCCATATCTGAATGTATTTCAAGATTTGTATGAACTTCATATTGTAATGTCCCCATTTTTATGACTTTCAATTTTGATATGGATTAGCCTATCTATTGGGTCTCCGTAGGCTAATGTGATGTTTTTGAGACCATTCAGCCTTCTACAGTTGACACTTCGGGTGTCATTCATCGGAGTTCTCCTTGCCAGTGCACTGTCAGCTTTGAGGATTACCTTCCAGAAGTGTTTTATGCTCAGTTTGTACATACTTCCTATATTTAGTAAGTCACTTGGGCATTTGGTCTGACATTACTAATTATAGTAAATCACCTGGTTGGTAGTTATTTAACTGATTTTATAATGGCTTTAATTAAGGATTTATGATTTAATTTAATGATTATTATAGTCATACATTAATAATATTAAATATTAAAAGTAACTTATAATATAAAGTATTAAATGCTTAGACATTTAATATTATTGAAAAGTCAACTTATGAAGCCAAAAGGAGCGCTAAACCATGGGAAATAAAGTGTATCGAAAGCAAATATTATTTAAGTGTTTTAATGATTAAAAAGACCCCATGGGAAATTGTGCCCCTTGGAGAGTGATATAAAAGCTAAAAGAAAAGGCATTTTTCATTCATTCATTATCATTCAATACTTGTGCAATTTGGTGCTCTAGGAGAAACAAGGGTTTCTAGAGAATTGTAGTATTTGAGAACGAAAACTCTCAGGGATTTGTATGTCTGTAGGTGTGAAACATCACCCAAGGACATCTTTGCTGGCAACTTCTATCAAAGGTTGCATTTGAGCTTCAAAAAATATATTTCTGCAGTAACTAGTATTTGCTACAGTATGGCTACAATAATCACTACAGTGATTACTACAGTACCACTACAGTATTTGCCACCATTGTTAGCTTATTTGCAGGCATCGTATTTGAAGAATCTGGGCAGCGCTTTTTTGGAATCATTTTCAGTCTATGCAAGGGGCAACTCACTTCAGCATTTGAAGGAATTGGAACATGTTTGAAGGCCAATCAGACTTGATACATTGGCTGATTGCTTAGGGTTGTTGTGCATGATTTATATCAGCTATATTTTATCAGACCTGAAGCAGCAGTTATATCACATCTATATCAGCAAATACATTGCTTTGCATGATCTCATTTTATGCCTAGGGGAAGAAGCAATCAACCGGGTATGTCTTAGTCATGTTGTGTACTCGAATCTATAATTTGTAGAATCATTATATGCTTTTTTCTTCAGTTATACCAGTCTGATGTACTCTATATCAGTAACTTCTGGGTGATAATAAAGGCATATTTGGGCATTAAATTATTGGTTTATGTTTACGCAATCATTTGTTTATTTTTTTTATGCAATTGTTTATGCACCGGCACTGAGAACCTTCAAAATAAGCAACCGAAAAGTATGACACTCAAAAATCAGAATTCAAAGACTTTACACGCCAAGTGTTTGACAAAATGTCAAACCAATCCAATTGAGTTTTGGGGGCAGAATGTCAAGGGGTTTCTTTCAAGAAGTAAAGGATTTGGTTGCAATTTGGGGTAGGATACAACACATATAATCTAGAAATTCATCTTATTGGCAAATCTATTATATTGGAGGACAGTGTGACTGTGACAGGTTCCAGATTGCTGTAACTGTTATACAGGTCAGAAAATCAGTCAATAATCCTGTATATTTGTGACAGAATTTTAATTAAGGAAAATCATTTTTATCTCTTTTAGTGTTCATGAAAAGAATTATGCATCTTAAATCTGTCAAAACAAACACCTTTATCTTTCAAAAATCAGAAAATTATATATTAAGTATTTGATATTCCATAGAGTAAGGAGAATTTTTTTGGGAAAGAATTGGGGTTGAGATCTTACAGTTTTTTCTTTACAAAATCCATAGATTATGATATCTATGGCATCACAAATAATAATCACATTATAGAGCCATGATCTATGCTAGAGAGGAGCTTCCATCACTCCACTTAGCACCGCTAGCTCTATGTGGAGTCTAGTTCTTGTATCTCAAACAAATTTGCAAACGCTACTACAGCCATACAAGGATTACTTAGGATAGGGATTGACCCAGCAAACCGAAAGCATAAATATATAATTCACTTAATTGGGAAAAGTCTAAGAGCAAAAGAAATTGCTTTTTCATCATGCTTGACCCAAAAAAAATTATTTTTTGTTTGACTCAGAGAAAGATCCCCTTTGGAACAATGACCATATGTGGGAATCGATCAAGACTCTCCACTTTGAAAATAAAATCCACATTCAATAGCATTCAGTGTCCAAAAATATAAACAGAACTGACTCAGAAACATCCCTTTTGGGCATTGACCATAGGTGAGACCTGATCAAGACTCTCCACATTAAAAATAATTTCCTCAACCAAAATCTTGAAATTTTTGTTTCCACCTCAACTAATTTAAGATTAGTTTTATATGAACTGTATTTTGTAGGTTTTTAAGCTTCAGGTATCAATGCAATTTGTGTTCACATTTTCTTCTCAACCCACAAAGTTTTAATATCTCTATTCAAATGCATCCTTACAATTGGTATCTTCTTGTATAAAACCTAGAGTTCTTCCTACATTTACTATGGCAATTTTTGATTGCCAAGTATATTACTTGAAAGATGAGTGTCGTAAACCTAACAACTACTATCTTTATAAACTTATATGCTGATTCCTCATAAAATTTCTTGTCTCCAACCACCTCAAAGAAATAACAAAGACCTTGTACTTTTCCTTTTTAACATCTCTATAAACTTTGGAATTAGGTTTCTCTATCCCTGATTCTGTAATGTCCCTACTAGTTAGAGATCATTAACCTGCAAAATAGATTGTTAGAACATAACAAACATATATATACATATATAAGTCATCCGAATTGCAATCTAACTTCAATGCTCAATTAACATAATCATAATTCTCATCTAAAAAAAAAGGATACAATGCCATACGTGAGTATGTCCTTAGGCGGCCGTGAGGCTCACCTTCTTGGAACCCCTTGGTCCCAAGCCCTCCAAGAAATTGAAGATGAATTCGAATTCTGTCTTGGGTGTAACCTCTTACACCCAAGCCCTCCAAGGAAGACCCTTGCCTTTCCTTGCCTTGGGTGATGCCTTCATCATCCAAGTCCACAGACGGGATCGGTCCGACCTTTGAGTCCTGTCTTGGGTATAACCTCTTACACCCAAGCCAACCAAGGAAGACCCTTGCCTTTCCTTGTCTTCGATGATGCCTCCATCATCCAAGTCCTCAAAGGGGATTGACCCGATCCTTCTCTTCTTGGTTGAGTTTGAGTCAACCAAGCCATGTAATTGCATAACATTTTCAGTTCATAAACGATCCTTTATGTTAACATGAATTCTTAATGCATTCTTTAATTAATTTATATATGTATATATATATCAACATGATTTTTCATCCTTCACATTTGCAATATGTTTCTTAAAATACCTTGTATTCATAATCCTTCTTGATATGCAACTTATGTATATAACATTTACAAGATTATATCTTATCCCTATTTTTATGACTAGTGAATACTATATGTTAAGATGTGTATTAATATTTACTAGACCACCATTAACATTACCTATCAATGGACTTTACCCATTACCCAATGTTCACTAACTAATATTAACAAGTATTAATGAGCTTTTACCCTTAATGCCACCTATTAATATTAGTAATACGAACCTATCATATATTATACCTATTATTTAATACGGAGGAATTCTTACCTTGCAACCTGATTACCTTCTTTCTTTTCCCCCGTAGTCTGCTTCCTTTCTTCTTTTTCTTTAAGCTTGATCGTTGCCTCCCTTTATAACCCGTGAGGGGTTGTGCCCCTCCACGGGCCCCTTCTGCATGAAGGGGTGCGGAGGTAACCGCAGCCTAGGTTGTGGTTACCTATGCACCACTTCATGCGGAGGTAACCCAGCCCGTTTGGAACTGTCTTATTTCCCCTTTATTAAGTTATTAAATATTAATATATAAATTACAATTTATTTCTTTTTAATATATTAAATGTTAATTACATTTCATACAATATTTTATTTCTTTTTAATATATTAAATGTTAAATACATTTCATACAATATTTTATTTCTTTTTAATATACTAAATATTAATTACATTTCTTTTTAAATATATAGAAATATTATGTATAATTTCCTTTTTAAATATATCCATTTCTTTTAAATATATTCGATATTACATATCAAGAATATATTTAAATACCTTTCCATTGAAATATTAATTATTTAAATAACATTCCCTTTATTAAATAAATTAAATATATTTCATCTAGATTATTTATTTTAATTTATTCCTTTACAATATCCTTAACCCCACAAGTGATTTTACATCTCGCGATACCGTAGGGGTTATCACAGTCCCTCCGTCTCAATTTTGCTTGTCCTCAGACATATTTAGGTCGGCCTCTTTTTATTTGTGTGGGTGGGGTAAGGAGTGGTGATGACAGATTTTGCTCCTTCAAATTCAATGGAATGTCCAAATCCCCTTTTTGTGGGTAAACCTAGGGGAATGTCTTTGAAGATTTTTATTATTATTATTATTTATTTTTTTATTTTTTATTTTTTTATTATTTTTTTTTTGTCTCCTAAGGGTGGGTTGTATATCACTATGAATGATTTGACCTTCGGTCGGAGATTTATCCAAGACCATTCATTGGGCGACCCACTCTTCTTGATTATGCCTAAGAATTTCTTCATTATATTACACGATACTATCTTTGGAGAGCCATCACGAATTCCTTTTAATGTTAGCCTTCAAATCTAGCCCTTTTGTAGGGCCTGTCCTCGTCCTGTATTTCTTCTATGTTATTCAGCTATCCTCTTTTACATTCATGGCCTCTCACCCATGGGGCCTTGCATTTGAAGCATAACCCTTTCTCCATGAGCTCGCCTCTTTCCTTGCATTCGTGATTAAAGCTCCAAGGTTTATTGCACAAGTGGCAAGGCTTTTCCCGGTGGTCCCTCTAGGGTCCCTCATTCCTGTGTGGAGTTTTGGTTGAGGTATTCTTGGGGGCATTAAATTCAACCATCCTAGTTTTCTTAATGGCTTCTCCTAAGTTTTGTGGTTCTAGGGGTTTAACAAAATTCTTAATGGGGTCCTTCAGACCTTCTAAGAACATGTAGGTAAGCCTTTTTTGGGATAGGTCGGGGACCATTACTGACAAGTTTTGGAATTGATCTATATAATCTTCAATGGTTCCTACTTGCTTAAGGTGTGTTAGCTCTTGGAAGTACCATTCTGAGTCTTTCTGGTCAAATCGGCTGATGAGCCTTTGGGTAAACTCATTGTAGGTGGAGACGTTTTTGTATCCTAGGGTATTGAGACCGTTATGCCACCAATTATGGGCATTTCCGGTTAAATGTAGTATGGCAAATTTTATAGCGTCTCCTTCGGTCATTGGACTGTATGAAAGGTAGGTGTCTAATTTTTGTACCCAAGCTTGGGCAACATCCTTCCCTGACCCATCAAAACATGGTAGGGACATTTTGTTGACTTTAGCTTTGAGGTCGTTACCCATAGGTTTCCTCCTCCTATTCTCATTAGTCTTGGATTCATAGAAGTCCCTGAAGGACACCACCCTCTGAACTTCTGGTTCCAATCTAGCATAAATTTGGGCGATTTCTTCCACCCCAAGTGTGACCGGTTCCTCCTCCCTCACATGTTCTTCTCTAGGAAGAAATTCAGGAATTGTTTGCCTAGAACTCTGAGGCGATCGTTCGTTGTCAACGTGATTAGAGTGTGTCTCTCTTCTAGGGTTTGACATATCTCTATTGTTGGTGTTGGTACTTTGGAGGATTAACTGGCTCATTCTTTCAAGTTTCTCATTGGTTTGCTCCATGAAAGTTTGGAACTATTTGGCTAATTGATCAGCCATTGCTTTTGCTCCTTTCTTCCTTTGATATGTGATCATAAACTAAGAACCTTTCCCACAGGATGGCAGGATTATGCTCTGATACCACTGTAATGTCCCTAGTAGTTAGAGATCATTAACCTGCAAAATAGATTGTTAGATCATAACAAACATATATATACATATATAAGTCATCCGAATTGCAATCTAACTTCAATGCTCAATTAACATAATCATAATTCTCATCTAAAAAAAAAGGATACAATTCCATACGTGAGTATGTCCTTAGACGGCCGTGAGGCTCACCTTCTTGGAACCCCTTGGTCCCAAGCCCTCCAGGAAATCGAAGATGAATTCGAATCCTGTCTTGGGTGTAACCTCTTACACCCAAGCCCTCCAAGGAAGACCCTTGCCTTTCCTTGCCTTGGGTGATGCCTTCATCATCCAAGTCCACAGAGGGGATCAGTCCGACCTTTAAGTCCTATCTTGGGTATAACCTCTTACACCCAAGCCAGCCAAGGAAGACCCTTGCCTTTCCTTGTCTTGGATGATGCCTCCATCATCCAAGTCCTCAAAGGGGATTGACCCTGTCCTTCTCTTCTTGGTTGAGTTTGAGTCAACCAAGCCATGTAATTGCATAACATTTTCAGTTCATAAACGATCCTTTATGTTAACATGAATTCTTAATGCATTCTTTAATTAATTTATATATATATATATATCAACATGATTTTTCATCCTTCACATTTGCAATATGTTTCTTAAAATACCTTGTATTCATAATCCTTCTTGATATGCAACTTATGTATATAACATTTACAAGATTATATCTTATCCCTATTTTTATGACTAGTGAATACTATACGTTAAGATGTGTATTAATATTTACTAGACCACCATTAACATTACCTATCAATGGACTTTACCCATTACCCAATGTTCATTAACTAATATTAACAAATATTAATGAGCTATTACCCTTAATGCCACCTATTAATATTAGTAATACAAACCTATCATATATTATACCTATTATTTAATACGGAGGAATTCTTACCTTGCAACCTGATTACCTTCTTTCTTTTCCCCCGTAGTCCGCTTCCTTTCTTCTTTTTCTTTAAGCTTGATCACTGCCTCCCTTTATAACCCGTGAGGGGTTGTGCCCCTCCACGGGCCCCTTCCGCATGAAGGGGTGCGGAGGTAACTACAGCCTAGGCTGTGGTGACCTACGCACCACTTCGTGCGGAGATAACCCAGCCCGTTTGGGACTGTCTTATTTCCCCTTTATTAAGTTATTAAATATTAATATATAAATTACAATTTATTTCTTTTTTATATATTAAATGTTAATTACATTCATACAATATTTTATTTCTTTTTAATATATTAAATGTTAAATACATTTCATACAATATTTTATTTCTTTTGAATATACTAAATATTAATTACATTTCTTTTTAAATATATAGAAATATTATGTATAATTTCCTTTTTAAATATATCCATTTCTTTTAAATATATTCGATATTACATATCAAGAATATATTTAAATACCTTTCCATTGAAATATTAATTATTTAAATAACATTCCCTTTATTAAATAAATTAAATGTATTTCCTTTAGATTATTTATTTTAATTTATTCCTTTACAATATCCTTAACCCCGCAAGTGATTTTACATCTTGCGATACCGTAGGGGTTATAACAGTCCCTCCGTCTCAATATTGCTTGTCCTCAAGCATATTTAGGTCGGCCTCTTTTTATTTGTGTGGGTGGGGTAAGGAGTGGTGATCACAAATTTTGCTCCTTCTAATTCAATGGAATGTCCAAATCCCCTTTTTGTGGGTAAACCTAGGGGAATGTCTTTGAAGATTTTTATTATTATTATTATTATTTTTTTTTTTTTGTTTTTTTTGTTTTTTTATGTCTCCTAAGTGTGGGTTGTATATCACTATTAATGATTTGACCTTCGGTCGGAGATTTATCCAAGACCATTCATTGGGCGACCCACTCTCCTTGATTATGCCTAAGAATTTCTTCCATTATATTACACGATACTGTCTTTGGAGAGCCCTCAGGAATTCCTTTTAATGTTAGCCTTCAAATCCCTTTTGTAGGGTCTGTCCTCATCCTGTATTTCTTCTATATTATTCAACTGTCCTCTTTTACATTCATGGCCTCTCACCCATGGGGCCTTGCATTTGAAGCATAACCCTTTCTCTATGAGCTCGCCTCTTTCCTTGCATTGGTGATTAAAGCTCCAAGGTTTATTGCACAAGTGGCAAGGCTTTTCCCGGTGGTCCCTCTAGGGTCCCTCATTCCTGTGTGGAGTTTTGGTTGAGGTATTCTTGGGGGCATTAAATTCAACCATCCTAGTTTTCTTAATGGCTTCTCCTAAGTTTTGTGGTTCTAGGGGTTTAACAAAATTCTTAATGGGGTCCTTCAGACCTTCTAAGAACATGTAGGTAAGCCTTTTTTGGGATAGGTCGGGGACCATTACTGACAAGTTTTGGAATTGATCTATATAATCTTCAATGGTTCCTACTTGCTTAAGGTGTGTTAGCTCTTGGAAGTACCATTCTGAGTCTTTCTGGTCAAATCGGCTGATGAGCCTTTGGGTAAACTCATTGTAGGTGGAGACGTTTTTGTGTCCTAGGGTATTGAGACCGTTATGCCACCAATTATGGGCATTTCCGGTTAAATGTAGTATGGCAAATTTTATAGCGTCTCCTTCGGTCATTGGACTGTATGAAAGGTAGGTGTCTAATTTTTGTACCCAAGCTTGGGCAACATCCTTCCCTGCCCCATCAAAACATGGTAGGGACATTTTGTTGACTTTAGCTTTGAGGTCGTTACCCATAGGTTTCCTCCTCCTATTCTCATTAGTCTTGGATTCATAGAAGTCCCTGAAGGACACCACCCTCTGAACTTTTGGTTCCAATCTAGCATAAATTTGGGCGATTTCTTCCACCCCAAGTGTGACCGGTTCCTCCTCCTCCCTCACATGTTCTTCTCTAGGAAGAAATTCAGGAATTGTTTGCCTAGAACTCTGAGGCGATCGTTCGTTGTCAGCATGATTAGAGTGTGTCTCTCTTCTAGGGTTTGACATATCTCTATTGTTGTTGTTGGTACTTTGGAGGATTAACTGGCTCATTCTTTCAAACTTCTCATTGGTTTGCTCCATGAAAGTTTGGAACTATTTGGCTAATTGATCAGCCATTGCTTTTGCTCCTTTCTTCCTCTAATATGTGATCATAAACTCAAAACCTTTCCCACAGGATGGCAGGATTATGCTCTGATACCACTATAATGTCCCTACTAGTTAGAGATCATTAACCTGCAAAATATATTGTTAGAACATAACAAACATATATATACATATATAAGTCATCCGAATTGCAATCTAACTTCAATGCTCAATTAACATAATCATAATTCTCATCTTAAAAAAAAGGATACAATGCCATACGTGAGTATGTCCTTAGACGGCCATGAGGCTCACCTTCTTGGAACCCCTTGGTCCCAAGCCCTCCAGGAAATCAAAGATGAATTCGAATCCTGTCTTGGGTGTAACCTCTTACACCCAAGCCCTCCAAGGAAGACCCTTGCCTTTCCTTGCCTTGGGTGATGCCTTCATCATCCAAGTCCACAGAGGGGATCAGTCCGACCTTTGAGTCCTGTCTTGGGTATAACCTCTTACACCCAAGCCAACCAAGGAAGACCCTTGCCTTTCCTTGTCTTCAATGATGCCTCCATCATCCAAGTCCTCAAAGGGGATTGACCCGATCCTTCTCTTCTTGGTTGAGTTTGAGTCAACCAAGCCATGTAATTGCATAACATTTTCAGTTCATAAACGATCCTTTATGTTAACATGAATTCTTAATGCATTCTTTAATTAATTTATATATATATATATATATATATCAACATGATTTTTCATCCTTCACATTTGCAATATGTTTCTTAAAATACCTTGTATTCGTAATCCTTCTTGGTATGCAACTTATGTATATAACATTTACAAGATTATATCTTATCCCTATTTTTATGACTAGTGAATACTATACGTTAAGATGTGTATTAATATTTACTAGACCACCATTAACATTACCTATCAATGGACTTTACCCATTACCCAATGTTCATTAACTAATATTAACAAGTATTAATGAGCTTTTACCCTTACTGCCACCTATTAATATTAGTAATACGAACCTATCATATATTATACCTATTATTTAATACGGAGGAATTCTTACCTTGCAACCTGATTACCTTCTTTCTTTTCCCCCGTAGTCCGCTTCCTTTCTTCTTTTTCTTTAAGCTTGATCGCTTCCTCCTTTTATAACCCGTGAGAGGTTGTGCCCCTCCACGGGCCCCTTCTGCATGAAGGGGTGCGGAGGTAACCCAGCCCCCGTTTGGGACTGTCTTATTTCCCCTTTATTAAGTTATTAAATATTAATATATAAATTACAATTTATTTCTTTTTAATATATTAAATGTTAATTACATTTCATACAATATTTTATTTCTTTTTAATATATTAAATGTTAAATACATTTCATACAATATTTTATTTCTTTTTAATATACTAAATATTAATTACATTTCTTTTTAAATATATAGAAATATTATGTATAATTTCCTTTTTAAATATATCCATTTCTTTTAAATATATTCGATATTACATATCAAGAATATATTTAAATACCTTTCCATTGAAATATTAATTATTTAAATAACATTCCCTTTATTAAATAAATTAAATATATTTCCTTTAGATTATTTATTTTAATTTATTCCTTTACAATATCCTTAACCCCGCAAGTGATTTTACATCTCGCGATACCGTAGGGGTTATCACAGATTCCATTTTTTAGGTGCAAGTTTTCTTGAATCCTTGACTCCATTTTTTCTTGAGAAAAGAAATTTCTGATATGTATTGAATCCCTTAAATCTTTTTTATTGCTTTGGCTCTCTTTGCATCCCTTTGAACTATGTGATTTTCAAGATAAGATAGATCTATATTCTATAGAAAATCCTTTTGCATTCTTGGTTAAGTTTCTCTCTTGACATGTTCTAAGCTATGATTTACTTTCTTATATTTGTTATCTTAGATTCCTCATCTTCATATATTTTTTTAATCTTCTACTTTCAGAAAAAAAGAACCTCATCATATTAGATGAAAATCAAAGTGTACATATTCAATTGTGCTAGGCAGCCTAGGCTTGAAAGCTATTAGTCCTAGCCTAGGCAATATAGAGAGAAGTATGCATAGTAGAATTCATTGGAACAAATCAAAATCTAGAATCTTCCTCAATTCATCTTGAAGCTTGGTTGACCACCACTAAGGGGAAAAACAGTAACAAATAGGTTGGAGTTGTCAAGAGCCCAATTGGCTAGCCCACCTGCTACTTTATTGTGTTCTTTGGCAACATGAACGAATTGAACCTCTTGGAACTTCTCCTGCAAGCATTGAATCTTCCCCAAATCTCTTGCTATTTGCCAATTTTACTGTGGAATCCCTTTGGATCAGATAAAAAGCTGATGATGATCTTTGATTTGGATTCAATTTGAAGATTTTTCCACATAATTTTGAAAGCCTATTGCATTAATTTATAAACAACTTTGATCTTTGCTACAGTATTGGTTATATAACCCAATTTTTCAGCAAAGAAGAAAGCTGCAGATTTATTTGAATATATAACAATGCCTCCCATAATAGCCTGACCCAGATTACCCCTTGAAGAACCCTCCATGTCCGATTTATTGTACCCAAAATGGAGGAGCTGTCCACGGTCTATCCAAATGATTCTTTTTAGGTCAGAAGGCAGGCATTGCTGAAGTCTTTGGTTGCAAAGATAGCTGTTTACACAAATGCATCCATTCTGGAGTAATAATTTGAAGAAGACAAATCTTATGCTTAATAGATTGTGATATTAATTTTTATCTTCTCCCAAACATAACTGATATCCCTGCTTCTTACTGGAAAATTTTGTTTCTCTCCTTCCAAATGTTGCAAAGCATAAGAGTGATTCCAAAGCACATTGCCAGGAGGAGATTATGATCCTTAGGAAGGTGGCTTTGCCATGCTCTAATCAACTTTTCAAAAGATAGAAAGTTAACCCATGGAAGAGTATAGACTTTAGAGAAAAACTGCAATAAGGAGACCAGCCATGGGCATTTGAAAAACATGTGTGATGGTTTCCTCATTGGCCAAACACAAAATATAGGGAGAGGGACCATACAAGCCAAGTTTTATGAGCCTATCCCCTGCTAAGACTCTTCCCTTTAACACCAATCACACAAAGAAGCTCACCTTGGGCCATATAACAGGCTGCCATGTAAGTCTGAAGATATCCTTCAACAGATGGCAAGTAGTCTTTCTTAGGGCAGCATAGCTTGATAATAATATATATTCATCTGTGTGGATGTGTCCCCAAACTAGGGAGTCAGAGTTTGAGAAAGTTGATAGAGAACCCAAGAGAATTCTACATGTCCCTTTCAAAACATTTTTTCAACAAAGAATTTATTGCCGATCTGATTTTCTCAATTGCTAAAAATTTCTACTAGTCATCCTGTTGACGTGTATTTTGTACACAATCATACACAGAATAAAATACCCAAGGGTACCTTATCCTCTCTTGAATAAAGCCTCTGATTGCTGAAGATGTCGCAAAAAAGGATCAATCAAGGTGACTCCAATGTTCTTTTATGTAGGGTCTCTACGTGTGGATAAGCACCAGTGGTCGTTGTGATTGCTGTTTCATCAAGGGGCCTTACGTATCCGAATTGCAGGAACAAGATTTCCTAATACTAATGAATTCCAAAAAAGATCAAAAAGGGTAAGGTTTGCAAGGGATAAATTCTAATCTAATCCTAAGAGCAACTCAATGTAGGCTAGACTTGGTAAGATTCTACCAACTTCAGTATCGCCAAGGAATTACAACTTTACTGAAACTGATGCAATCTTCTAAGGTGAATAATGATTTTCAAATCATCAAGAATCATAGGCACTACCATGAAGGTACATATCAATGACTCAATAATGAATGAAGGTTTATGCAATCCAAATATTTCCAGTTGACCACACAAGGCGTCCTTACAATCAGTAAGAAGCTAGTGGTTTGGAATGTGAATCTCACCAAAGATCAAGCCCAACACTTAGTCCTTCAAATTTAAATACTACTTTGACTGAGAATGATTCAAGAAAGTAAACAACCATGAAGATAGCCACAAGAATTGCAATAAAACACCATAACTTCAATATTTTATTGATCTCAAAGCCATCATAAACAACAATTGCTTGAAATTCCTTCTTCAAAGCTCAATCTTGCTACAAAATAACTTGCTTCTCCAAAAGCTCTAAACTCTAACTGCAAATCTTCTAATCTCTCTATTTTCTAATTTTTAATGACAAAATGAAAAGGAGTGAGGGTATATATAGCATCCTCAATTACAATGAACGGCTCAGATCAAAAGAAGATCAATGGCCAAGATTATGACACCTAAACCCTAATTAGGGTTTATTACAAATAGCCCCCTTTTTATTGAACAATATTAAATGCATAGCCAAATATTTAATTTGGCACAAAAATCTAGGGGACATAGACCAATGACAATTAAGGTGCCACATCATCTATAACAACCTTTCTTCTAGAATCTTATTTCCTTTCCAATGCTCCTTCTTAGCATATGCAATGAATCTAGACACGATTCCTTCGATCTCAGCAATTGAAATCTCGGGAAGATTCCTCATTCGTTCCTCCAAGTGGATGACCTGATCGAAAGCCTTGAGAAGAGCAGCGTCCCATCCAGGTTCAAGTTCTTTGATTTTCTCAATCAGGAGCATGGTAGCAAACATTTGATCCCGTTGCTCATCTGTAATAACATTCTCATCTTTGCAAAAGATGACCTTGACTCTTTCTTCTAATTCTTGAAGATCCACATCTGTCTCAACTTCGATCCTCTTGCCAAGAATAATACATAATATTTCAAACACCTTGTCCTGGATCGGATGGATAATCTCTTCAACTTGATTGCATTTGTTACTGATGTCCTCAAAAAGAACTTCCTTCATCTGGAGTAAAGTTGACCATTGGAGTAGACTATGAGGTCCTCCATCCATTATCTTTTCTTGTGCTAGGATCTTCCTTGATGTTTGTCTGATTACTTGCAGGACAGGAATGATAACATCTTTAGTATGAGCAAAGGCGGCTACTGTTATCATTAGGTTGTGGATGATCTCAAGAACCTGGATAGCTCTGTGAATGGTCTGCATCATTCTTGTTGCAAACTCAATAGCAACGGTATGGGATTTGTCAATCCACGAGCTCATAAGCTGGACCAAACTCCTGACTCTCTCTGCCTCACCAACTGATTCAAGGGGAAGTGCCTGCACAGGAGATACTGCTAGATCTTGATGCCTCAAACGCTGATTGAGATGGCTAAAGTAGCCTCTCCAAGCACCTCTCTCTCTCTCAAGCTTTCTATTCTTTTCCATTTCTTCCTTAAGCTTGTCCTTAAGTGCCTCAAATGAATCAGTGGCCTCATCCAATGTCTGCTCGGCTGTGAGTGGACCAAGCTCAAATGTTTCTACATCATACTCCTCTGCAAGGATTTCACCTTCGTACTTGTCCACTGCTGGTGTAGCTATCTGCAATTTCCTGGATCCTGTCTCATCTCTGATCATCTTGGACATCTTAGTGGCCTTCCTCTTTTCTGTCACTTCCTGAGAATTTCCAACAAGGCTTTCTAAATCAATCACATTATCTTCGTCCTCAATCACAATCACCCTTGTTAGTCTCTCCTTCAACCAATCTGGAATGGCAGATCTTGTCTCCCTAACTTGTATTTCTTTAGGCAATGTTTCTTCTACTCGAAGAGGAGATGTCACTTCGTCATCATTCTTGTCTTCATGTAGCTCATTGACTTGGAGAGATCGACTTGATGAACGTTGAGGTGCCTGTCCTTCTTCATGTTTATCGTTCTGTACCATTGATTCCATAGATTCCTCCATTTCAAGTGTCCTCTTCTCTTGTCGAGAAGATGTGCCGGATGAACAGTCTCGATTGGCCTCTTGCTTCTTCTTGGAGGATTCTCTTTTCTCAGGTCTCTCTTTCCTCTTCGAGCCTCTAGGATGAGGATTGCCTTCACTTGCACTTCAAAGGTTGCCTTCGCTCGTGCTTCTGGGATGAGGATTACCTTCACTTACACTTGCTCCTCCTTCTCCTGGTCTTTCCTCCAAAGTAAAAGTCATAGATACGTTCTGCTCTCTCAACTTTTGATGTTGCACATCAACCCATCTGCGAGTACAAGACAAAACTGGAGCCATCAAAGCATCTAGATCCGAAATCTCGGGTTCATTCCAATCTATCCTCACTGCTTTGCTTTCTCGGTCATAGGACGATTGGAGATGTCTGCCACTGTCCTGAGCTTGGTCGGCCACTCTGTAAATTTTGCATTTCCTGATGAAGTCTAAAGGCAACCTGGAATGCATCTTTCTTTTTACTTCAAAATCATCTGAGAGATTCATCAAAAAGTCCTCTATCTGAAACTCATGCTTGTACTTTCTACCGACTGTCTCCTCTATATACCCATAAGGATCAAAACTCTCTCTCAAGGCAAAGAATGAAAACAAATACAAGGCCAACTCCTTTTCTGCATCATCCATGGCTAGAGCATTAGGACATACCTCAACTGAATTTCCTAGTATGATAGGCACAGGAACTCCATTTCCATGCCTGTGTCTGAATGCCTTCGCATAAGCTGCCAACTGTCTAGTTACCTCAAGTAACACTATTCTGTCTGTCGGATATCTCGGCAACATGTAGGGAGGTGAAGGACATCCATGAACTCTAATATATGTAAATTTCTGAAATTGGATGAACCAAGCACCATACCTCTTTACAAGCTCTTGTGCGTCTTGAGATAGCCGATTGTGGATCCCGCCTTGCAATGTCCTGGTGATGTTCATCGTGAAGGTATCATTGACTAACTTGTAGTCACTTCCCGGTGGATGATGCAAATGAACATAGGAATCACAAACTCTGACTTCCCCGGGCCCTCTTCCGATCACTCCTCTGTGAGGTAGTCCTGCATATTCAAAACTCCTGATCAAGGCATATACAATGTATGAACTCATGTGGAAGGACTTAGTAGCCTTCAGTCTTCTTAACTGCACATCCAAGCAATGGCTAATCATTCTAGCCCAATGAATTGTTCCTTTTCCTTGAACTATCACTTGGATGAAGTAGAACATCCACTTCTCAAAATAGAAGGCTTGAGGAGCTCCTGTGACTCGGTTGAGTAACGTTATCAAATCTCTGTACTCCTCCTGGAAGTCGATCCTATGTGGTGTGTTTGGAATCTTGCTCAGGCGAGGACGACTCTTGAGTAACCAATTCTTGTTGATGATGCTCAAGCAAGTGTCTGGATCATCTTCGTACATGGACCTGGCTCCTTCTAAGCTTTTATAAATCATATCTCTGTGCTCCGGAAGATGGAAAGTGTCATGTCCCCTCCTTGATCGTTAATTATAATCTAAATGAAACAATTATTATTATAAACTAATACAATCAACAAATGATTATTTGAAATTATTAATATTTAATTATTAAATATTATTATTAATATCTATTAATATTTAATTATTAAATATTATTATTATTATTCACAAATTAATATTGACAATTATTATACAAAAATTATTTAGTAATATGTGAATCACATTCTATTATTAATAGAATTTAATATTGTTAATACAATTAATATTACTAATGCCCTCACAATTAATTTTGACAATTCCTTGTGTTACGAGTATGACACTTTTTGGTATGGCCTCACAACTTCGGAATGTGTAATGTACCCAACTTAACCTTACAACGTTAGTACTTCTTCAATTTTGTGAAATCTCTAAAAGAAACAAAATTGCAAAATGAATTGAAAGGTCATTAAAGGAAGTAGACAAAGAAATGAATGATCTATTACAATCATATCTTTATAATCCAGATTCTCTTGTGTTTGTGGCTCCTTGATTTGAGAATCCTTAATTTGTTGTAATATCCCTTATATTTTGAGCATTCTATTTGAAGAGGATCTAAACTATTTATTTTGTTCATTAATCAATATTCACAATAATTATTAAATAAATACTGATTTGTATTTATAATCACAAGCAATATTTATTAACTAATATTTCCAATAATTATTAATATCCACAATAAATATTAACTTGCATTAATAATAATTACTGTTAAGTAATATCTGCAATATCTATTAAATGTATTGCTAACCGGTGCTTGTCTTGATCACTGATTATATTTGCTAAACTAGGGAGTAAAACACATAATGGCAGACCAGATCTGACGCATGTCAGATCTGTCTGCCTTTGCAAACACTTAATTACCAATACAAGTATAAAAGAGGCAAGCTAAGTTGTGTTAGGAGATATAATAACTAAACAAGAGGGTAGTCTATCATATCCTCGTGTCACTAGTACTTGATTAAATAATAATATTTAATATCATGATTAATAATAATATTTAATATCATGATTAATAATAATATTTAATTACTTTGGTCATCGATGATTGTTTATTCATTAAATAGAATGAATACCTAAATATTAATAAGACATCAATAAAACAAGATCGTTGCCACTAACCATTGTATCTCTTGAGCGTGGCTATTGACCACGAAAGAAAAGGGATAAATACGTCCAAAAGGAATTAGCAAAACACAAGGATAGAAAACGAGAATAAACTACTTCAATAATCAGACTGGCACTTGGAAGGAAGGCGCCCAGGTATGGACTCTCAGCAATATTCCGCACTATCCATATATATATCTAAATAACTGATTCCGGTAATAGTATTTACAGATCTCATACATATGTGGAAATAATATTCTGTATACTTGAATATAATTATATTATAAGGCTGTAACAAACCAAAGTCTGATATGCTTAGTCATTCTGGATTTCTGTGCACATTAATCTACATTCTGAAACAAATCTGTATAAACACATCACTGTATCAAATGCATATATATTTTTGCATACCTCGTATGGTGAATACCAATTATACTTGGAAATCTTATGTTAGAAAATACACTCAATTCATGTTGGTTACTTAGACTCAAACTATGTTATAATACTGAGAGACTGTTCTGAAGTAAGCATGATGGAAGGGGGAGAAATTATTATATATAGTCTGTGATTATAAAGGGAAGTCAAGTTGCATCACTGATGAGCACCATCAATCACATTAGATCAGAACTGTTATTAAATTACAGGCAGTGACATCCTTGTTCTTGGTGGTATGCATGGGGACATGCTTAATATATGAAGCACAGTAATGTTCTTACACAAAATTTATTAATAATATAATAATAGAATGATTATAATTTATAAATAATTTATAAGAATAGGTAATTGATAAATAGATAACCAATAGACATATAAATGATTTATAATATAATATAGTTCATTTATGTCAAAATCAGATTAAAGATTATATATAAACATATAATGTCTTAATAAGACACAAATTAAAATAATAGATTATAAAACTGAAAGAGCTAATTAGATAGTGAACGGTAAGAAGAATTATGAATGACAAAAATTAATTACCTAGTATAGGGGATGAACAATTTTATAATTGATAATCCGATTGAACTATGAAATATCCCTGATTTGGTTCATGGTTAAGATAGGTTTACTTCCTAATCAATCTAGTTTAAGTCATAAGAATATGGAAATAGATTAATTATGGTTAAATCAGGGCTAAACCTAGAAGGGGACATTACAGAAAGCCTCACTTATAGCCTCCTCTGAAAGGTAAGCCAAAGTGTTTCCTTCCTTGGACATGATCGATCTTGACTGTGGATCATAATGGCGGGCACACTCGATCATCAGCTCATGGCACTGGATTGCTGGAGGGAAGTCGGCCGCCTTGATAATGCCACTTTCAATTATTCTCCTTGCGACAGGTGATGGCTTGCCAATGTAAGGGACCTCTCGAAACTTCTTCACACTGAAGTTTCCCAAGTTGGTATCTCCAATGTTGCTCCACTTCGACACGATCTTGGTCTCCAATTCTTCGTTCTTTTGATCTTCCTTCATGAGGGCTGGACGACTGGTGGATGCTCCTGCCTTTGGGGTCGCCATCGTGACACCTACACAACATTTCATAATGAGTAACATACTTTGCAATGTAGAAATATAGACTAGATTAAAGTTTAAATTTAGGAAACTTCATGATAAGTCTTTGAATTATCATTTCCTAAATATAACGATGCAATTTGGAATTCAAGATTCAAAATTCAAAATTCAAGATTGAGGCTAGGACGATTCAAAATTCAAAATTTGGACAAGGGAGATCTTGCCATACCTTTCTTTGAGAACTAGCTCTAAAAAGAAACGATGCAAAATTAGGAAATTCGCTAGGCAAAATGAAGATCGAAGTCTTCAACGTGAGCTTCCTCTAGCAATTTCACCACCCTTAGCCTTCAACGCTTTGAGGAAAATTCGCTCCTCCTCTAACCTCCAACTAAGTTCGCACTCCCTCTTGGATTGAAATTTCGCTCTTCTCCTTGGATCAAAATTCGCACTTCTCTTTGGATGAGATTTCGCTCCTTTTATTGTTCCTCCAAATCACACTCAAACAACGATTGAATGATGGATCAAAATGTTTCAAAATACCTTTCATATATAGGCGCTTATGCTTTGCAATTGCCCATAGGCCGACTTGAAAAATAGGCGAAGATAAACAAAAATTAAATAAAAAGGAGGCTGACCTTTATTAAAATATTTAAAATAAAACCCCAAGCGCTCTCTTTTTTATTTAATTTAATAATTAATTAATTTAAATGCCTTTGCAATTAAAATTTCGATTTTTTTAAAAGGCTAAATTAATTATTAAATGCCTTATGCGAACTCATTAAATGCCCATTTTAATTAAAAATATTCCAAAGTTTCTAGCGAATTTGGCATTTTAATGTAATTCGAAAATATTGGCGCCTAAGCATGGGAGGAATAAGGGACACTAACCACATCGCTCTGGTCCCTGGGAGAGGGACAGGAGCGCCCCTTCATTTTGGCCTTGTATTTTACGTTCGAAATCTCTTTCTTTACGTCCAAAATGGGGTTCTCGCTTGGCATTTTGAGTTTAATCTATTCCATCTTTGGAATGAATGCTTTTTAAACCATTTTCGCCCTGGTCCCTTGGTGAGGGACAGGAGCGATTTCACCCTTTTGACCTTAGTCCTCGCACTTTTAATTGCCAAATCAATTTGCGAGGTAGGCAATGATCATCATTGTTCGTTCTACGCATGTTTAACTCGTTTCTCCAAGACCAAATGAGCTCTTCCAAGGATATTCGCCCTGGTCCTCCAGTGAGGGACAGGAGCGATTTTTTGCTTTTGAGCTTAAAATTGTCGATTTTGAGGCTAATTCCACATTCATCGTCTTCCTAAAGATATTTTTGACCTTGTGTAACCTTGCCTTGACGTAGTTTTTGAAGGGAATGGTTGATTCTATAGAAATCGCCCTGGTCCTCTAGTGAAGGACAGGAGCGCCATTTAGTTCTTGGTGCAAACCCTTGATCGTGTCAACTTCCAATTGCCTTCAAGGCGAAAAATGTCATTGCTTACTCCATCTTGAATGTTTGAAATGAAAGTGGCATCTTAAAATTAGGCATACTAGAATATTTCGCTCTGGTCCCTTGGTGAGGGACAGGAGCGCCTTGGCCAATATAGGCTTCACTTGTGTTTTGCAAACTTTCGAAATTATCTTCAATGGATCGATTATGCCCTCCTTAACTCCCTTCAAACGAAGAACTTGCTTCACTTTTGCCAAAAACTTGTCTCTTGAGAAAATCACTCTGGTCCCTGGGAGAGGGACAGGAGCTACCTTTGAAATTCGCCTTGGTCCCTGAGAGAGGGACAGGAGCGCCTTAGCCAATTTGGATCGATTTTCTCCATTGTGGTCCATTCAAGTTGTATTCAATGAGCAAAACGTACTTTCCTTGTCCTCCTCAAATCGCGAAATCATTTAAATCTTGTGAGGACAATGCAATTTAGGAATTCAAGCTCCGGTCCTTCAGTGAGGGACAGGAGCGAACTTGTCATCTTAGCATATTTCCTTGCTTGCCAATTACTTCAAATTATATTCAATGGACAAAACATGCCCTCCTTGATCTCTTCCAATCAAAAAATTGTCTTGGTCCTGCAAGGACAATGCAACTTTGAAAAACAAGCTCCGGTCCTTCAATGAGGGATAGGAGCGATTTTGGTCCTCAAGGTCAAATCTCCACAATTTTCATCCCAAATTTCCTTTGCTGGGGAAGATACCATCATTTTGCAAGCTATGAACAAGAGGCCAAGTCCAAAAAATGTCCAAGAAGGTGTGTTTGAGGAAAATCGCTCTGGTCCCTGGGAGAGGGACAGGAGCGATTTGTCTTTACTAGGCCAAAATTTCAACCCTTTATTGCCAAAGACTAAGTTTGGGTGCTCCATCATGTTGATTTCATCTCTTATTGCGCCCTTGATGCTCCAGTTCGATCAACCAAGGCCCAAAATGACCTAAGAAAACCATTTCGCCTTGGTCCTTTAGTGAAGGACAGGAGCGATTTGGTCCTTAAACTTTAAAAACTTGTCATTTTGAGCCTTCAAAATCTTCAAAATCTTCAATTCATGTTCGATTGTATCTCCTGGCGACCCTGCACAAAACAAATAAAACAAGTCAATAACCAAGATGCATAAAATATCAATTTCGCTCTGGTCCCTGGGTGAGGGACAGGAGCGATTTCACCTCTATAGGCCAAAGTATCCAAAATTTAGGCTTTCAGTCACTTCACAAGGCATAATTAGGTTATCTCCAAGGCCAAGGGTCAATTATCAAACCTTCCAAAATTTGGTCAAAATTCACCCGGACAAAATTGCACAATTCCATCATTAACACTTAGGTAAAATTTGGACTTGCTTTCAAAATTCTGACTGGACCTAGACAGACATACCTGACTTCCTGACAGACTCATCCTATTTCAAAATTGCAATCTTCGGGAGGAGGCTTAATAATCTTCAAAAATTTGACTGGACTTCGGCTTGAAAATATCAAAAGGAAACCCCTAAGGCTTAACCCTAGTCCAGACGACTCACTCACTTACTCAAAATCCTAAAGGCAGAGAGAAGAACAGGCAAAACAAAAGCAAAAAAAGAGGGGGTCCCCATTTTAATGGGGCGATGTGTGAAATGGTCACAACACATCCTCATGTACCTAAATCAGCTATTTTTTGCCATAGCTATACTGTAGGTCATTTTCCTTAACAATATTTTCTATCCAATATCTTTTGTAGTATCAATGGTTCAACTACACTAACAATTACAGCACATGACCTCTCCACTTGGTATTATTTATTCTCCATTATTGTGCTACATCCCCTCTTCAGACACCCCTCCTACCTTTCTTTGTCCACCCGAGCACTTACTCTTCAGACAAAGACAAGAGGACATGCCCAGGTCAGATCCATTCTAAGAACCCAAAAGAAATTATCACATAATTATCATTTTGTATGTTCGACATCCTTACCAACAACCACCAAACTCCACATCAATGCCAAAATCAATTTTGTGCTTCTTCAAGTAGCAAGTTTATCAGGGATGATAATCATGGCAATATGGTTATAGTTGTTGAAATATTTAGTCACATTACATACAGAAATGAATGAAACTAAGATAAATACATGCAATGAGATTGTATTTATATTCATTGTTAAATTTATGTAATTGCAAGTGGTCACTAGATGGGTTGAGAGCCATTCCATATAATTCCCTCGGATGCTCTCTCTATCATGATATCTACTAAAATACTAATAGAAAGTGAAATGGGTCTTGATATAGAAAGAATGTCCCTTTAGTATAACGGTTAGCAAGGGAAGCAATTACCTATACCTAACAAATTCAACCAAACAATAACTACACAAGGATATTCAAATTAATATTTGTTCAGAATTTATAAAGGGAAGCAATTGCCCATGCTTAAGGAATCCAACCAAACAATATCTACATACAAATCATTCCAAAATATTGGGATCTGAATTTTGTTTGCATAAGTTCATCATTATTTTTTTATTACACCTTTATCTAGATTCTAAATACACATCAGTCAGTTATTTCGTCGGTGCTTGTGTTCATTATTTACATTGTGTGATTACAAACTTATTACATCAGCAATCATGTATACATATTAGATTGCCAGTCATGCAATAATAAAATAAATGAAGTTCTATGATGTACTCACTAAAATATTGTTTGCATATTTTCAGACCTGTAGGCACATGACAAAATTTAAATGTCCTTATTTGTATTTTGTAGCATAGATACATGGAAGACATGCCACATCACATGGATATTTCTTCGAAAAAGTTTATCAATCTTGGATCATCAGAAAACAAGAAACAAGAAATGGGTGTAAATTTTCTTTCCAAGACATATATGCCTACCATTCATTCTACAACATAATTTCTCTTGGAAATACATATATCTATCAGTAATATAAAAGTAGTGTCTTTCCACTCTTCAGATACAATGGCTTGACAAAAGGCATTTCATATTGTAAAAAAAAAAGGTGATAAGATCTCAAACAACCATGTAATCGACATATAAGCAATGAATTTTATGTAATGTCCCCATTTTTGGAGGCAGAATAATTAATTAAGTTGTCCCAATCAATGATATTTCTTAAGGATAGCTTAATTGATTATTTTAATTAAAAGTATTAAGTTAATTATTTATTAAGTTATCAAATAATAAAAATTAAAAGGTAACTTTATATTTAATTAATTTAATTAAGTGACTTAAATTAATATTATATCATAAAAGTCACTTAAGTGAAGTAATATTATTTCTAGAAGCTTTTTGAAGATGGATTGAAAAAGTATAAATAGAAGGGGCAGCTAGACACTTGATCATCCAGGATTTGATATATGATTTTGAGATCTTGTGTGGAGAAGAATCAATTTGGGTTTCTACCACTATTGAGCCTTTGGGAACAGAAACTCTCACATAGGTTAAGCAATTTTGAGGCTGTGAAACTATCAGCTGAGATTATTGCAGATTGGGAAGGATAACTCAGTCCTTTCATTGGAGCTTAATTGGTGACCAAGGGCCAAATATTGCTAGGGTCCAATTTGGAGAACATTGGAGACGTTTTGAAGTTAGGAGTCTTCATCAATTTTACTACCTAAGAGCTGACAGCATCTATCATTTTCTGAGTTCTCATCACAGGTCATTTTCAGACTTTACATCAGCTGGAGGAATACCACGATTTTGTTCATATGGCCTCATTCGGATGTTGTTTCTTTGTGGGTATTTGAGCATTCTTCTTGGGAGGTTCTAGCAATCATTTGGAAGTATCTTGGAGGAGCTATTAGCTTGCTGATAATTAATTCCAGGGGTCTGATAAACAGCTGCTAGGGCATCACTAAAAACATATTTTGTTCATATCTTCACTCGGAGGCATCCTATGGTTATGGGTATTTGAGGAATCAATTGCTATTGTCTTGGCAATCATTTTTATACCAATTTGGAGACCTTTTATTGCTGCATTTATTTATTTTAAAAGTTGCCAAGCAAGAACAGGGGCGGCATATGTAGAGGCATAATTTGAGGACTGTTTGGTGGCTGTCATATCATCATTAGCATAGGTGCTGCAATAAACCAGGTTTTTCATGTTACTTTGCATCTATTTATGATTACATTAAATAGTTATAGTGGCTACCATTTGTACTCAGATTGTAGAAGTGCCTTTCACTGTAAAGTCAAGAGTCTTGGTTATTCTAATCAGCACATTGGCATCTGAGCTTGTAACCAGTCCATTACATACCAGTATTTCAATTTGAATAAGAAGGATTGAAACCAATTTTGCATGCCATATGTTTGTCTAAATGCCTATTGGCTGTAAGTGACTATTTGCATAGAGTTTTACATGTCATGACAAAGTGCCATTGTTGTACCCTCATTTCGGAATTGAATAAATGCTTGTCAAGTGTTTGCATCAATGTCTAGTTGTTGTAGGAGTATATTGGCTAACTTAGGATGCATGCTACTTGTTTGACGAAATGTCAACTAGATGATTATGATGTTTGTATGCTTTATTAGTTGATAAATCATCTCTAGATTCATTGTATTGCATACCCATATTCCTACTAGCAAAACTCCATAACATGCAAAATTATACAGCTGTCCAAACCGCATAACACGCAGGTTATACAATTTGAAAACTAGAACAGCAGGTTATCAGACAATTGTTTGTTAATATTCCCTACACATTCAGTTATATAACAAAGGGGATATTACAATGGTATCAGAGCTATCATCCTGCCATCCTGTGGTCACTTATAGTTACAAGCTTGGCTTCATCGATTGAAAGAGATTTGGAAGAAAGGATTTACAGGGCAGGAAAGAAATTAGAACATACATCTCAGCAAAAGGGGGTTCTTCCAAGTACTTTGGAGGAGGTAGAGGCTTGTTTATGCAATGTTGGACAAGATCCACCCCAAACAATGCAACTTGCTATAGCTCCATTGGTATGTTCTTTGGTTAAGCCATGACTTATGAGACATCATGATGAGGTTATCAAACTTGCAACTATTTCATGCATTAGTGAAATTATGAGGATAACAGCCCCTAATGATCCTTATGACAGCCATATTATGAAAGAAGTACTTCAAATCATGGTGGCAAGCTTTGAAGGTTTGGATGACATCAAGAACCCTTATTTTTCTAAGAGGGTAAAACTACTTGAAATATTTGCAAATTTCAGATTTGAAAACATTACGATAGCCATGGATTTTGTAGATATCATTCGGAAGATGTTTCATATATTTTGGAGGGTTATTGATGAAGTTCATCCTAGTAGCGTGATTACTTCTATGCAATCCATCATGTTTTTAGTTTTACATGAGGATGATGCAATTTCTAAACTTATGTCAAATGACTTATGGGATGTTTGGAAAGATGAGCAAGATGTGTCACCCATGGCACATGAATTGTTAAGGAGATTGGTTGAACAACATAAGGATAGAGATACCTCACCTATGATAGAGATACCTCACCTATGATATGCAGAAATTTATATGATGACTTTGTTAGGCATGCTGATGTAACTCAAGAGAATATGAGGACAACTTTGGGGAATGAGTTGTCTACATCATCTTCGCAAGAAGTTTCACTTGAGACTTCTACATTAGAGGCCCAAGATATTAAGGTGGATGTGAAAGTTGATCCTTTACCTAGTGGAGCAGCTGCTAGTGTTTTGACTACACATGATGAAGGAGATACCTTGCAATGGCATGATATCATCACTGATTTGTTTGAGGATAGCAGCATTATGTTCCATAATTCTCATGAGATTGCAGTCCTTACACATGGAAGAATTTGTGAAGATGAGTCTACAAGTGTGGGGCATGAAGCTTGCATTGAAGAGGTGCTTGAAAAGGGTGAAGACTTTACACAATGGTATGACAACTATTCCGATTTTGATAGCAGTAGTCATACTTCTTTACATCAACATGAGGTAACCACATTGTCACATGAGGAAGATAATATGGATTCAAGCCACAAAGGCCATGCAATTGTTCATCATTCCAAGGAGGAATTCGAAGGCAAGGACAAACAAGTTGAAATCAGTCCCTATTTTCTGTGCATGAACAGCAGCGGTATGTCTTCACTTTCTCATGATGTGGCAATTTTTAATTATGGGAAAAGGAGTGACATAAGTGTTCCTATGGTTGGTACACATGATGCAAGTAGAGATCATGGAAATTGTGAAGATGCATCTCATTTCGAGATAAGTTTCAGGCACTTTGGAGTAGCTGATATGGAGTAGTCCCAAAGGTTGATTGATGGATGGCTAGAAAGGGCAAAGCAAGCCACATTGTTGGTTCAACAAACCAAGCTCCATCTTCAACACATTCATGACATTCAACACTCCATAGAAAATGTTAGGCAAAGTTTGTCTAATTCTGGAAATTTTGTTGAGGTTGAACATTCTTTTGATGGTGATGATGGTTTTTGTGACGACACTCATAGTGGATCAGCCACTCAAGAGTTGTCCTTGGAGGGTAATGAAGGCAACCACAATCCATCTTTGGATTTGTTACCTATTTCATATGACATGGCAGCTATCTACTTGTTGGTTGGTGATTTAATCTTCTTAGATTCGACATTGATCAATGGCTGCCCTGCTTGGGTTCTTGTTGTGCTCACACACACACCCCTGCTTCGAGGACCCCCCTGCTTTGGGGACCCCCATTTTTGGTCTAAGTATGCCCGATGAATGAGAGAAAGTCGAAAGTATCTCAGACCAGCTTTTAAGTGTTCGAAGGGCAACCAAAGTGAAGTCACTTTCCCTTCTGCATTTGCTAGTAAAACCCCGAACCTTTCAACTAGGAGAAAAATGCCGAACTTACTATTTCACAATATTGTAAAGATAGCCGAACTTTGTGTAAAGTTCATGGCTTTCTAAAACACACCGAACTCTCTCAAGCAAAAGAAAAAATTGAATCAGAAGATCTGTTTGTTGAGGAGCATTACATGAAGCTCGAAATCGCAAATTTGGCCCCAAATGAACAAAACTAATAAAGGATTCACAATCGCGTATTACGGCTTCATAGCCCGAAAATGAAAAGAGTCTAATTCACCCAAATGTCCCAAGTTTGTTGTGCAAGCTGAAAAAGACTAAGTCGCACAATTCGCCTTCAAAGGGCCGAAACTTGGGAAAAAGAAATCGTGAATTCCCTCTCATTTGCCCGAAAATCTCAATTAGTCGATATGCAAATTCAAGTGGCAAACTTTCAATTTGTGCGATATGGCCGAAAATTTCCAAGTCATGCAACACCGTCATTTAGGCCGAAAATCTCCAAATTCACGCAATTAGCTTCAAAAAGCCGAAAATCATTCAATCCAAAATTGCGCCATCTTGACCCATATAAGCTGAAAAGGGAGAGAAAGGCCAAAGTCACGCAAAGTAGTGTTTTGGCCCGAAAATGATAAAAGGGAAATCAAAGGCGTGCAATATCGGCTCATAGGCCGAAGATCATTCAAAACCTTCAGTCGCCCAATATCATCAAAAAGTCGAAATTCATAAAGGGCAAGTAAGAACCCGAGGTCGCCTACAAAACCTTAAGTCGTGCAATTTCAATCCAAAATCACGCATTTCCCTGTAAAAACGAAACTCACCATTCTTCGTAGTTGGTCGAAGTTTTAAAACTCAAGGCAGATCTCACATTTCGGCCAAAAGGTCCGAAATTCATGAAGGGCGTTTTAACTCAAAGTTAGAAATCACGCAAAAAGGCCTAAATGGCCGAAAAAGACATAAGTCGCGCAATTCATCAAAATAACGCGAATTTCACTTAAGGGGGCATTTTAAGTTAGGAAGTAAAATCACATATTTTGCTATAGGGCCCAATTTATGTTTTGAAAAGGGGCGTATAAAGGGGAGATAGCAAAGAATGGGGGGTTCATTTAAAATGAGCTTTCAAAATGCCAAATCGGATGTTTTTCTTAAAGGCCCCGAATTTCATAAAGTAAAAGGGAGGTTTAAGACAAAGACGCCCATTCTAGGCAAAGTGGTCGAAATTACAGCTTAGCAGGGGGGCGTTCTTAAAATTTGATGATTTAATTAAAATTACAAAACAAAAATCGCGAATGTCATCAATCTCAGGGGGTGTTAAAATAAAATAAAGTGTCAAGTGAATCTCGCATATAACCCTATTCGCCCGAAATTTCAAGAGGGAGAGCATTTCAACAAAAAGCGAATCTCTCCAAGTCATCCAAAATGTCCGAAATTCAAGGGGAGATTTTAAGCAAACATCTTTCGTCTTTGTTCTTCGGACAAAGCCCGGCATCGCGTAAAATTTGATATTTGTTAAATTAATTTATTTAATTTTTCAAAATGATTATTAAAAGTGAAATTGATTGTTTGTAGGTCGACGATGTCGTCGGGAAGAACCAGGAGAAAGCCTGAAACGCAAATCGAAGAAGGATTGCGAGCGAAGCCAGGAAGTGAGGATGCAAAGAACGGGATCAAAAAATGAAGCATGGGAAGCGCACCACTACCGAATGACGAGTTGAAGTCCATCAATGAGATTGAAGACAGAGAACACACAATGCTCAAAGTATGCATTTTCGAGAAATACATTGCTGCAAGAAATTCCACAAAATCAGTTTAAGAACTGAATTCTTTATTGTACATGACTGCCTTTGTGCCCCACCTAATGAATTTAAAGTAAAGGGACATAGGTTGGTTATCTCTAGCTACCTAATTGACCAAATTGATGTTAAATAGTGGTCAGTAGCTGAGGAGAGTGGTTGGGTGGATGATTGAGAATTGAATAAGCATGGGTTAAAGCTGCCATGCTTCTAAAAGGCGGATTGCAACCTTTGGATGCAGTCAATCCTGGCATCTGATTCAATATGTAAATTCTATAAAAGGTAGAGGCCTTTCTTTTGTAAAGGGTTAGATTATTGTTAGATTTTTAGGCAGTTAGGTTGTTAAATTTCAGTTAGAATAGGTTAGAATTTTGTAGAAAGTTAGATTTTAAGCGTAGCATAGAAATGTTACAAAAATTGTTGTAAGGGCAGTCAAAATCAATATATGAACATTGAAGAATGGTGTTTGTTATCTTGGTTTTCTTCTGTTTGCTTGGTTTTCTTCAGCAGTTTAGATAGATCTTCTTGGTGTGCAGGTATCAGATGGATTCAAGCTCATACCATTGAGGATATGTTGATTGTGTATCCTTGTGTATGGTTAGCCTAAGCCTTTAATTGTGTTTAGTTCAATTGTAGATGTCTGTCTGAGCTACGCCAGAATTAGGTTCTTAGCCATTCTTTTGCAGTCTGAAAATCTTTCAAGTCCCCTTGAAGATTGCACCGTTCCTGCGAGGTTGTGAGCCATTCTGACCAAGCAAGGATTGGTTATGTTGAATCCGTCTACCTGCATACCGGTCTTGTTAATTTTAGATCTCCTAAACCCTTCTCCTTTGCTTTTATATCCTAGTTCGAGAATCAAATGTTGACTAGCTTGTTGCAAAACGTAAGGCCCCTTGTGCTCCTAGCAAAACACAACCGTTGAGTTATCCCGCGGTCAAGAATTGACATTTGGAACCTTGAGGTTGTCCCCTTTGATCGATTAAAAGCAGCATTAGGGCTTCCTTATACAAGAGAGGATAGGATACTCGGCGAGATCATTCTATTTTGCGTTGGCCGGATAGAGTTGCAGCAATGCGACTTTGGCCACGTCAACAGTTTCCATTGCACATCTTTCTTTGGCATGGTTCACATCAGCTATTGAGTTGATACAACAAATTCAATTGGTGGTGTTAGTGCTGGTGTTACAGGACCTCTTTGGTGGTAGCAGGGACATTACATATACCTATCCTTGGGATCTTGGTGGGGAAGAGTTTTCTTTGCAGCTGAGATTGCTTGGGGACAAGCAATCTCAGGGAGGGCAGACTGTAATGTCCCCATTTTTGGAGGCAGAATAATTAATTAAGTTTTCCCAATCAATGATATTTCTTAAGAATAGCTTAATTGATTTTTTAATTAAAAGTATTAAGTTAATTATTTATAAAGTTATCAAATAAATTAAAATTAAAAGGTAACTTTATATTTAATTAATTTAATAAAGTGACTTAAATTAATATTATATCATAAAAGTCACTTAAGTGAAGTAATAGTATTTCTAGAAGCTTCTTGAAGATGGATTGAAAAAGTATAAATAGAAGGGGCAGCTGGACATTTGATCATCCAGGATTTGATATATGATTTTGAGATCTTGTGTGGAGAAGGAATCAGTTTGGGTTTCTGCCATTATTGAGCCTTTCGGAACCGAAACTCTCATAGGTTAAGCAATTTTGTGGCTGTGAAACTATCAGCTAAGATTATTGCAGATTGGGAAGGATAACTCAAGCCTTTCATTGGAGCTTAATTGGTGACCAAGGGCCAACTATTGCTAGGGTTCAATTTGGAGAACATTGGAGACATTTTGAAGTTAGGAGTCTTCATGAGTTTTTCTACCTAAGAGATGACTGCATCTATCATTTTCTGAGTTCTCATCACAGGTCATTTTTAGACTTTACATCAGCTGGAGGAATACCACGATTTTGTTCATATGGCCTCATTCGGATGTTGTTTCTTTGTGGGTATTTGAGCATTCTTCTTGGGAGTTTCTAGCAATCATTTTGGAGTATCTTGGAGGAGCTATTAGCTTGCTGATAATTAATTCCAAGGGTCTGATAAACTGCTGCTAGGGCATCACTGAAAACATATTTTGTTCATATCTTCACTTGGAGGGATCCTTTGGTTATGGGTATTTGAGGAATCAATTGCTATTGTCCTGGCAATCATTTTTATACCAATTTGGAGACCTTTTATTGCTGCATTTATTTATTTTTAAATTTGCCAGGCAAGAACAGGGGTGGCATATGTAGAGGCATAATTTGAGGACTGTTTGGTGGCTGCCATATCATCATTAGTATAGGTGCTGCAATAAACCAGGTTTTTCATGTTACTTTGCATCTATTTATGATTACATTAAATAGTTATAGTGGCTGCCATTTATACTCAGATTTTAGAAGTGCCTTTCATTGTAAAGCCAAGAGTCTTGGTTATTCTAATCAGCACATTGGCATCTGAGCTTGTAACCAGTCCATTACATACCAGTATTTCAATTTGAATAAGAAGGATTGAAACCAATTTTGCATGCCATATGTTTGTCTAAATGCCTATTGGTTGTAAGTGACTATTTGCATAGAGTTTTACATGTCATGAGAAAGTGTCATTGTTGTACGGGTACCCTCATTTTGGAATTGAATAAATGCTTGTCAAGTGTTTGTATCGATGTCTAGTTGTTGTAGGAGCATATTGGCTAACTTAGGATGCATGCTACTTGTTTGACAAAATGTCAACTAGATGATTATGATGTTTGTATGCTTTATTAGTTGATAAATCATCTCTAGATTCATTGTATTGCATACCCATATTCCTACTAGCAAAACTGCTTAACGTGCAGAATTATACAGCTGTCCAAACCGCATAACACGCAGGTTATACAATTTGAAAACTAGAACAGCAGGATATCAAATAATTGTTTGTTAATATTCCCTACGCTTTCAGTCATATAACAAAGGGGATAAAAAATTTCTTCTTTTAATGAAATTAATTTATTTTTGATGTAGGTAATTGAAGTTATTTTGGCTCAATAATGTCTGGAAAGGACCAAACTAAAAATGAAAATGCAAAAAATTGTAATATGTGAATTTGAAAATGAAAAAAGTAGAAATATAGTGAAATCGTGAAAAAGAAACAACCCAACTGAGATTAGTGAATCATAAATGGTAAGCTATTTAGAAGTAGGATTGATTCATAAAGTCCAAAAAAGGAACTGTAAATAAATACAAAGAGTAAATACTGAAGTTAAAAGCAAAGCATACTGGCACTTTGAGAATTTGTTCTCGCTTCCAACCAAGAGGGTTGTATATCACCACAACCTAAAACAAAGTTCAAAGTGAATGACTTATCCATGATAAAGACAAAAATATTCTTTCTTTATTGTGAACAATATCATTCCTAGAATAATCAAGTTCGATCCCAAAGAGTAATCTTGAACCATGAAATTAATTTCACTCTACAACAAAAATAAGAAAGGGTTTATCTTACCAGGATCTTGCCAACTGGAAGTTTTGCCTCTGTTGGTGAGCAAACACTGATATTTAGGTTTCCACACTGTAAAATTCAAGTTAAAAGTCATACATAGCATTTGAACCCTCTAAAAAGTATTATAATATTTGTATGATTCTATTGTCATGGAATATGTACTTTTTGACTTAGTAAAAAATGCAGTTGGATTTTAGCTTTGATAGTGGCAAGTCCCTTCTTCTACTCCATTTGGGTTGGACCTATCTTTGAAGACACTTTTAGGCAACTTGAAACATTTTAATGATAGACTTATATTCTTTTGCATCATTTTATTGTTCCATTGAAATTCTTACAACATGGACTGAATGCCAAAAGCTTAATCACTCATATGAATTGAAACTCTTCAGTTATGCCTGCTGCAACCTCGTAGACATTGACTCATGACCGAGTGTTTTAAGTTCTAGGCAATAATTTTACAAAATCAACTACTAGTCAGCAATAAACTGACTACATGAGGGGCATGTATCTTTGTTTATTTATTTAATATATTATATCTATGTGACAATTTTTAGATTTAGGGGGAAAAATCCAAAAATTAAATAAGTAAAAAAATAATTAAAAAGTTAGTAAATACTAAATAAGAGCATATGAAAATCTTTTGCTTGCAAAGAGATCACAGGTTTAAAAAGTCCTCTTACATTTGCTTTCATTCACACAAATTAAGCATTAATGTTTTCAAAATAGTGGCAAGATTAGTTAATGACTATAAGATTTTACCATGGAGATAGCTACACAAGATCCAAAGGTCTAATGGTGTAATGTCCCCACATTAAAATAGAATTTAAAAATAAATAATAATAATAAAATTAAAATACAAAAGAACAAAAATAAAACTTAAATTAAAATATAAAAGAATATAATTAAATATAATTAAGTTAATGAATGGTCAATAGATATGGAATGAAAAGTTGTGACTCCCTCAAACATGAATGGGAGAAGAGAACCCCATTTGAGAGGGAGATAATTTGGGAATTAGAAGTGCAGATCTGATTGTGAAAGGATGTGTCCCTTTCAAAGGGCAGAAATAATGAAGAGTTGCACTCTTTCAAAGGGTGCTAATGGTGAAAGGGTGTGTCTCTTGCCAAAGGGCATACATGATGAAGAGGTGTGACCTCTCCCTCACATTGAGAGATATAAAGGAAAGGAATCAAAAACATCCATTGACATCACGATCAAACAGATTAGATTAGAACCGTTATTAAGTTATAGGCAGTAACATCTTTGTTCTTGTTGGTATGCATGGGGATGTGCTTAATAAGTATGCTCAATATATGAAGCCTAATATTGTTCTTATGCAGAATTTAATAGTAATATTAATATAGACTGCAATATGTATGACAGTCATACTTAATTTCATATACATTCATAGTACAACAAGATATTGACATATTTACAGTCCCAAGCTTTTAATCAGTTCTAATTCCTTTTTTCCCAAGAGTGGTGTGATGCTGTTAGGGAGAGGCAGAGTAAAACCATCTCATGATAGATGAGCCCCAAGGGTAAAAGAACTCATGATCTTGAAATCTGGGCTGCAGGCCCCAAGGGTGAATGGACTAAAGTTTCGGTAATCTGGGCTGTATTAGGGAGATGGTATCATTCTTCCTTAGACAAGCTAGTCTCCCATCTAGAATTAGAAATTAGAAGGGTATTAAGATTAGGCTTGAATAAGGACAATTCCTAACTATACTGTGAATAACCCTAGTCATTAATTCGTAATTACTGTAACATGGTAAGTAGTAATGTATGTTTCCCTTTGGGAATTGACAGCCTATAAATAGGGGACATCACAAACGGAAAGCATAAAAAACTCAACAAATCAATCTGACAAGAATAAACTATATTTCTATCAAAAAATTCAAATAGAATCAATGGACAATGTCTGACAAACCCTTGATTATATAGATCAAGATTAGACATAGGACAATATAAGATTATGACAATTGTCTTAATCTAATGATATGAGACATTAAGTGCTAATGGCCTAAAAATGTTCTAAGTAAACTTAAGTGATAATGTGTGAAAAAGTCTCAATAATGGAATTCATTAAGGAAATAACCCTATGCACACCAACACCCCACCTTGAGTTCAACTTAGGGAGAAAAGAGAACATACAAACATGTAAAGATTGGACTCAACAACAAGGCCTAATGAGGTATCCATGTACAAATGAATCTGTCACAAACGAAGAAAAGGCAAAAATCTAATGAGACAAAACTTCAACCTAAAAGAAAGAAAGAAAAAAACTCTCTAGAAAATGAGGTGTAATGTCCCCTTCCTAACCAGTTTAGTATGCTGGACAGTTAGCCTATCTATTGGGTTCCATTTGGGAACTTTGGAGACAGTTTATCCAGCAGGATGATAAAATCAAATGTTTAGTTGAGCTCCGACAGTTCTTATGAGCGTAATTCCCTTTTCTAGAGTGATTTTGGATGAGTTCTCCAATGCTTACAATTTTTAGTCAATCAATTTTGGGCACCGACTAAGCCAACTAGTAGGGTTACTATTTTTAGTATTGTTCAGTTTTTGGTGCTATTTCAACATTTGACATAGTCCAATGGTTTTAAATAAAATAACGGTAAGTTATTAATTAATAAAGTATATTAAAGATTTAATTTTATCTTTATTTTAATTAATTAAATAAAAGGACTATATGGTGCAAGTTATAAAGTGGAAACGTTTTATTATAAATGAATGGGGCCTTTTTGGACTTGGATGCCACATTGGGAGATTAAAAGTGACTTTAAATTAAATTAAAAACTCAAAGTGAGAAGAGTTGAGCCTTTTTGAGAGATATAAAGGCAAACTTGTGGAGTTCATTTGATACGTTAGATTTGATATTGCTTTTTGTTTTGGAGGAGATTTCTCTTCTCAAGGTTTGTGAGGATAAAATCCCTTACAGGCAACATGCTTCACGTTGTTGAAAAATAAAATCTAGAGAATTTCTTGGTGTTTTCAATTCAGGAAACATTGTTGAATTGATTTTTGATTTCATTGTTCAATTATGGTTGGTGTTTCATAGCATATTTGATTTAGAGGGACGATTGAAGGAGTGATTGAGGTATTTTTTCTGTTCATGTTCTTTTTGGCTTGTCAAACCCTCTCACATGTTGGCCATAGCTATTTGTGACTGGACATACTCTTTATTTGTTGGGCAGTTAGGGTTTGAGGAGTGAAGAGCTGTTATTTGGAGATGTTTTGGGACTGCTTTACCTCGCTTATCCTCTTTGTGGGTTTTGGTGGAGTTTTTGGAGAGTGGCATCCACTTTTTGCACCTCCAATTTGTAGATTTCTACATGTCCACTCTTCTTTATTGATACATTTTGTGTGTATGTTTGAAATACATATATAATGCTATTTTATGAACTAGGTTGCTCATACTATAGATAAACATTGTATATTCAATTCAGAAAACAATTCTGGATTTTTTAAGCCTTGTGAATTTCTAAACATTGTCAAATTTCTAAGTTGTTAATTTGCCGCAAGTGTCTTTATTATTTGCATTGAATTTATCATTCAAAACCATTGCAAAAACAAATCAAAAACCAAAAAAAAATTCATGGCAAAATAGGGCAACATACTACAATGGTATCAGAGTAGTGTATCCTACCATCCTAGAGGGTACATTATGATACAACATTGATATGTCAAGTTTAGACAAGCAACCTTTTATACACCATTAGAATACTCATAGAAATAGGTCTACTACAAATTTGGCTATAGAGGAATAGAGGGTGGTAGAGGAACAAAAAATTGCAGAAGAACAGAAGGTCGTAGGGGTACAAAATACAAAAAATATGGGTGATAGAAATGCAAGAGATGCAAGAGAAGAACGATTCTTAAACTTATTGGATGCTTTGGTTAGAGAGAAACAAGTTGCAAAGTAGAGAACATAGTTGCAAAATCAACATTTGGACCTCATAACAAAACTAATGGCTCGACAAATGGGAGTGAATATTGGTGCCAACAATGCTAATAATGGAGGGAATGATGGAGAGAACTTAGTTTATGGTGGAAATCCAAATTAGCAAAGAAGAACTATCATCTTGAGGCCTCTTATGCCTACCTCTTCACCTAGGGTACCGACACAAGTTGATAATGAGCCTCAAATAATTGAGTTGTGGGATCAGTTCAGATATGATAGGAAGGGCAGAGGTCTTGAGTTCCAGGCTACTATCTTATTGAGGAACTATATCGATGTTAGGATGAAGCATAGACCTCGCACTAGTGGTAGAATGTAAAATTATGAATTGCAAAAGGAGGTAGGGAAGTTGACTCTTCCTTATTATGATGGCTCATGAATGACTTCAGCTTGAGCTTGGGTTCAAAAGGAAGATACCTATTTTTAAGTTAACCTTATGCCAAAGGAAGAGGCCATTAAGTATGCAACAATACATCTTGATGGCATTGCATATGAGAGGTGGCACCATGGGATGATCACCATGGGACATGACCACATCACCTCCTATGTTGAGTTCATAGGGATTAATTGACAGGTTTGATAAGAAAGACACACAGTTACATTTTAAAGAATTGGCACAACCAAAGTGATGGCATTCACTGGATGCATATGTAGCTGATTTTTAAAGATTTGCGGTGCTGGATACTTGTAATGTCCCTTATCGTGAATAAGGACATACTTGCAATAAAGTTATTCGCACAAAGATACAAGTATATTTTAATTTGAAATATATATATTCCAAGAATCTTGATTTGGTTTCCGTTAGCTGCTCCAAATATAAAGATTGCTCTTGCAAATGATCAAGAGATGAAGTCGCAACTCGCCTATGGTGATCTCAATGCTTTCAATTTCTGATTATTTAAGGTTATGCTATTTAATAATGATTTGTCCTTATAATATAATTGATGCCGCTTATATTTGGATAGTATGTGATAAATATACACAATATTACTGCTAATTTGGATATGGCATTCAGTTGTATGCAAAATGAATCTTGAATAATATTTATATGAACTACAATTATAATTGGGTTAGATGCTGCTATCTCTGATATAACTTTAAGAATATGCAAGTTTGAAGAGGTCTCCCATTTGCCGAAATGAAGAGAGAATATTGCCTTCCCTGATATGTTACTGTATAAAGTATGCTTGGAATCTCCTCCTTTATATTATAGAAACCATGCAAATTGTAGAAACAAGACACAAAGATCTACCATATCTTCAATGAAACTTGTGTATTGATTTCAAAATAGTCTTGACAACAATCTCGAGCTTCCTCCTCCTACTCTATTGTTATTTCTTCTAACTACAAATTCTATCTATTAACTATTGATCTATTCCCTATTAACCTTTACAAATGAGAAGGAAAATATTTATCTAGACGTCCTAATTACAACTGAATTGTGATGTCCCTACTAGTTAGAGATCATTAACCTGCAAAACAGATTGTTAGAACACAACAACATATATATATATATATATATATATATATATATAAGTAATCTAAATTGCAATCTAACATAGATACTTAATTAACATAATCATAATTTTCATCTAATAAAAAGGATATGAATGCCATACGAAAGTGTGTCCTGAGGCAGCTGTGAAGCTCGCCTTCTTGGAACCCCTTGGTCCCAAGCCCTCCAGGAAATCGAAGATGAATTTGAATCATGTCTTGGGTGTAACCTCTTACACCCAAGCCCTCCAAGGAAGACCCTTGCCTTTCCTTGCCTTGGGTGATGCCTTCATCATCCAAGTCCTTAGAGGGGATCGATCCAACCCTTGAGTCCTGTCTTGGGTATAACCTCTTACACCCAAGCCAACCAAGGAAAACCCTTGCCTTTCCTTCTCTTGGACGATGCCTCCATCATCCAAGTTCTCAAAGGGGATTGACCAGATCCTTCCCTTCTTGGTTGAACTTAATCAAGCAAGCCATATATATATGCATATAGATATTCAGTATATACTGTCCTAGGGATTATCATAATCCCCCCTTAGACTAAGAGAGTTTCCTCCCTATAGCCTCCCTCCTGTGATTTCATTCATAATACATTCCTTTGCATTTTCATTTACTATTTATTATTTCATAATCCACATGTACATAGTCTTGTATTGATTACCTATATTCATAAAATGTTCATTAACCATTACTCATATGTATTCCTTAACATACATTCCTATTATCCTGATATGTATTTTTCCTATCATTCTTTACTAATTAGGAATCATTCATTATATATGCTTACAGCAAGTTCTTCATTCCTATATATATATATATATTAACTATTCCTCTATGTATTAACATATATACATACATACATATATATATATATATAATGTCACCATCTATCTTTATGCGTTTGTATTTATTAATGTATATATATTAATTATTCCTATTAATATATATACTAATCCATTGCCTATCTTTATATCTTTATATTCATTAATACATACTATTCCTACTAATGACCAAAAACCGTTATACATACTATTCCTATTTTTAATATATTAATGCAAAGACCATTAATTATACCAAATCCCTTACCTATATTTAATGACCAGTGAATTAATTCATACATATATTTATATGCACTAGACCTCAATTAACACCCCTTACTAATTAACGTTACACATTACCCTTTGAGTATTACCCATTAACTAGTAGTAATGATGTTACATATTAACTGCTGTCCACCTATTAACTAATATGATTATTTAATATCAGCAACCATTTATTACTTACCTTCCCTCCCGTAGAAGACCCTCCTTATCCTTTAAGGAATATTATTAGTTATAACAATAATATTTAATAAAGAAATAACTTTCAAATATTCCTTCGTTGGTAATTATTATATAAATTCATTTAGGGACTCCCTCTCTTTTTCTCCGTATATGTATAACGATCCAGGAGGGGACATGACATGAATGGCCCAGATTGAGTCAAGATCAACGGTCGTGATAATTCCATGGAAACCTAAGTAGGTTTAGTTACAACTAACACCTTACATTTAATATTGACCAATGAGATCATTACAACATTTTGGACACGTCCCTCCTTGAATTTGGACCAATGAGAGTTAAAGCTAGTTATATTGAATAATATTTAATATAGCTCCATGTGTCATTCGCTCCTTCCTTTAATGAGTTACATTAAACACACCTAGACATGCTGACTTGGCATCACCAAATTGGTTAACGATGATCGGCCGCCACCTCAACTTACACTCCTTGTAGATCATCACAAAGAAGTCATTGCATCCTTGTCAATATCTCTTGATACTCAACATTATCAATCCTTTGACTGATTGCGATGGTTCATATTCCCAAATTGCATCATCTTGATCAAGTTTCTAACTTTGCTTAACTCTTTTGTAACTATCTTTTTTCCTTGATCACATTTCAATTTTCATTTTTATATACAGGAATTTTCTTCCTTGTGATGTTTTGCATTTCATTCTCATGTTTGGGAATTCTCTTTATGTTTTACCTATCTTGCCTTTTCAACACGCACCATCTGAAAAATTGATGGTGAGCTCAAACATTCTCTAGCAATCTCCCAAATGCACCTACAATACAAAGCCATAATAAAAACCCCACTCGAATCTACTATTTCTATCATAACTTTCTAATTCAAGAGAAAAGCATAATCAATGCCTCAAAAAAACACAAGATCTGCATTCACAATCTCCTAAAGAACTAACCAAAGGAACTCAACAAGATATTGATACCATGTAAGATTTGGCTATAGAGATAGCCACCAAAGGTCTAGAGGCCTAATGGAAAGTGCAAAGAACTCAGAAAATCGATATGATAAGAATACATTATATTCCTATCAAAGAATATTAATAGAATCAATGCATAATATATGAATGAGCCTTGGTTATATGGACCAAGGTGAGACATAGCACAACAAAACATTATAAAAAATGTCTTAATCTTATGATATGAGACAAAAATAAAAATGCCCTAAGTAAACATAAGTGATAGAGTGTGAAAATGACACAATAGTGGAATTACTTAGGGAAATTGCTCTATTCACACCAACAATGACAAATGGTAATTTATTTTTCAGTTATAACTTATGATAATATGCATCTTTTATAAGTTCAAAATTGTACATGGAAGAAGGGTATTTATATAATTTATATCCCAAGGCACAACAGTTAAAAGCATGGATCCAAGAACTTTTGACAAAGTCAATCAACTCCCATTTTTTTTCAGTAATTGGATATAACACAATCTACACCAAGCATTGGTTGAGTATGATTTTTATAGGTCTGATCACATTTTAAGTAACTCTTTTGTAGAAATTTTGACAAAGGACTTAGTTATGAGTATATAATAATGATTTAATAAAGTGTATTCACACTTCTATATATTTGGGTACTTAGGTATAGGTTATTAGATAAGGTGGTTGTTGTTGCAGCTCTTTAGTGAGCTTGTTGGACTAACATTCAATGAGGTACACTTAACATGGCAGTTGTAATAGTGAATATTTATATCAATATAGTGTTGTGATTTCACCTTTAGACACGACATTTCAAGCTATTTTCTCTCATCTCATTTCTTTGCTTGTACCAAAATTAGTGATCACTAAATTATTTTGTACAATTCAGTTATTTATACAATGTCGATTGAGTTCAAAATTTTGGAATGATCATCTGTATCTCTACCTAAACTTGAGCCTGAAAATCTGAGACGCCAATGCATATAATAGGGAAATATGAAACGAATTCTAGCATTACAGAATGTCAAAGGCATTTAACTTAAAAAATGTAACAGGAAACATAAACAATTGTAAGTGTAAAGGGCTCAATGTAAATGATACAAAAGTACTCAAAGATTATGCTAATCGCCTATTGCTTTATTTGAATAGTAAAGATACAAAAAAGCGTGGATGTATATTGGGTTGAATGTAAATAATACAAAGACAGTATAAATTTATGCTAATAACCAATTGCTTCCTTTGATAAGAAAAAATGGAAAACATAAAAGTAAGTAGGCAGTACCACTTAATTCAACTTGAGTTTATAGTAGATCTTTGTACCTGTTCAAACCTTGTTGATATGTTTGAACATCCAGAATTTTCTGAACTTGACAAGCATGAGAGAGCTAAACCTACTACCTCTTCTGCCTGGAGTATTACATTTTTTTGTGAATCTCATTCAAGCATTGAGGGTTAATATTTGAAATTTATCAAAGAATCTGACATAAATGTTTATAACTTCATATAGAATATAATACAATGAATATTCGCTTCCATAGGCCAAACCTGAGAAGCTCCCATTGCAAGACGTTTAGCGTAGTCATTTGCAGTGTGTTGCTTTTCGGTGCCAGAAACAGCATCATGGTGTTGTGCAATTGCCAAAGCATCACCTAAAAGGTCTGTATTTGGGCTCCCACTTTTTCTGCCTATTAGGAATTCAAGCTGTCGTGCTGCCTACTCATATATACCATGCCTCATTATTATAATCTTAACACTTATCCTGTATTATATACATAAAAATTCATTCAAATAAACAGACAAATAATACTTTGAAGATACATACTAGATAATAACCACTCAGGTAGCGAACATATCCCTTAAGAGCTGGCCTGCTTGTGAAATATCCTGTCCAATAAGCATTTTCAGCGTCTGCATACCTGCATATTTCAACTAATCTATAATCACAGAGGTAAAGAGTGTTCAGAAATCACTAGCAACAAATCAAATGCTTTCTTGAACACAAAAGATTCCACTCACGGGAAGTAATCATCAAGTTTGAGGGGCCATGCTTCATTTGCAGCATGCTTTGCATCAGTGTAAATTGATGGAGTTGAATAAAATGCATTAACTCGTCCATCCTGTGGTGTTTCAAAACAGGAAGTGTCAAATAGACAATACAAAACTGTGCAGTAAATCACATTCATAATATTTTAAATATGATGAGACGAAGGTTTAATATTTTAAGTTTATTGCATGCCAACTTATAAAAACTACTAGTAAGGTTATACTATCATTCTTATATAGAGTCGTGTACATGGAAGCTGAGTTTGATAGGATATAAAATCTGTAGAATCAACATTATTCAAGAATAATTTGGAATTCCTTCTAAGAGTTTAATCAGAAATGTGGTTACAAAAAATGCCATAATTGGGAATTCCATTTAATAGTTTAATCAGAAAGGTAGCGCCTTTTAACTTTAAAGGCCGTGTGAATATATAGTCCTTATGATACATGGAATGATTATATGAGTTACTTTCTTACGGAATTGTGAACAAGTGAATGGCCACTGAAATTATTTACTTATTAAGTTGTATTAGTTTTGTACATTTGATTTGTTGGAAGAAAACTCGTGGACTTAATGCGTTATTTGTGTGTTGATAATTTGACTTCCAAAGCCTATATTACCAGATGCATAGATTAATGGATCACTCTATGTGGTATTATAACAAGATCATTAGTCTAAGGTGTGTTAACTCTTAAGACATTATATGTTAGATCGGTAGTCGTGTACCTTTTGAATGCTAGAATGCTAGAACTAAGATAGAATAGAACTTGGGATCTATTCTTTCACCTCTTTTTTAAATTTTTTGTTTGCAAATATATTTTCTATTTCTTCTCACCTATTGTAGATGTCATTAGATTTGTTGATATAGACACTTTTAGTCTTGGGATTTATGAGACATTTGACAACATGCTGGGTGGATGAAAAAAACAATTTGTAGTAAGGATCCTAATTTAGGATTATATGAACAACATATTAAACCCACTGTGATGTGGTAGTGGAACATTATGAACACCCCATTATATAAGGCAATCTTTGCTCTAAATCCCAAATGGACAAGACGTGAAAGAAGGATTAATGAAGGCCCTTCAAAAGAAGTATTCAAGTGAGGAGTTGACAGTCTCTTGCCTTTACTAATCTTCGTCATTCAACATTTAGCAAACTAGAGGAAAAGATAGATAGAGCTGCATTAGCTCAAACTGAGCCTATTGGTTTATGGACATGGCACAACAAGGATACACCATAGTTTAGGATGCTTGCTATTTGCCTACTTTCACAAGTTGCTAATTACTCCGTTGCAAAGAGGAATTCCACTCTATCAAGAGGAATAGACTTACTTCTAGACAAGCAAAGAAGTTGGTGGTCATGCATAGTCCTTTGCAGCATTAGGATCATCAGACTTCACAATATCAACGGACTCCAGCTTTATAGTGGGATTTTGATCCCTAGCATGCCACCCAAATTGATGAGGAAAAGACACAAGATGGATTGGTTGGAGTTCCATTGGAAGAGCTAGGCCCTCTTAGTGGCAATGGCTCAGAGTTAAGACTTCAATTTTTGATGCAATGTTGACATGTCGATTAGAGGCAGCCTCATACTTTTTGTCACCACTTTTTTGTGACACTGTCATTTTGTAGTTCAAACTTGTGTTAACTCTCAAGCCAACTCTAATATTGTGTATTAAGAGTCCTATAATGTATATGATGAATGCCTTATCAATGTTCTCGTATGAATATTTGCAATTTCCTTATATTTTAAATGTTTTTCTATTTTTATTTTGTATAAATATGAACCTTTACCTATAGTAATAAAATGTCACTTGATATTTATGGCTTATGGGTTTCTCCACAATCTTAATATTGTTATTGATAACTATGATGGTAAATTAGAAAGAAAAAATCCCTCGCATAGTGTTAATCTGTTGAGAATAAATCACACCTCAAGAAGCCAACGTTAAATACTGATAATCCATATTGAATGGCTAATATGTCAGGAAATTACTCACGACTAACAAGAAAATAGCCCAAAGAAAGTAATACCTTATTTACATAATGAATGAACTTGTCCATTTGCTTGAACCAAGAATCTGCATATTCGTAATCAAAGTCATCTCCCATTGTCCACATAATGTGGTTTGTACGAGTAATGTTGGCCTATTTAAATGAAGGAATGTTACTATGTGAAACTGCAGTGTTTGTACTTTAAAATAGGAACAGTCATATGTGATTTTCAAAAAGAACGGAAAAATTATGTATTTTAATCATATATTGTCTATTAAAAAAGCCAAGTAATTAAACTACATGATCATACAGGTACGTATATGCTTCACAGCGAGCATTCATTTTGATTTCTATGAAATCAACCATATATTACCTGGGCAATTGCTGCATTGACAAAATCATTTACACGTTGATCAACATTGTAATCAGAAAGAAGAACATCATCCTGCAATATATTATTGATCAACATTGTAATAAAAAAGAACATCATCCTGAAATGATTTAGTTGTGTGCTTTTTCTCAATTGAATTCAGTCACACAAGATGTACCTGAATTGGAAAACTGTCATCATTAAGCTCATATTGAAAACCGGGTGGAGCACTATAGTGAACAGGAAATACACCAGCAAATATCTGGAGCAAAAATGAATACTTAGAACTTAAAAGAATGCCATCTTAAGATTGGAGATTGTATGATCAATATTAAAATAAAATAAAAAGATTGGAGACTGTATTCTTGACAGTTGTGTTAAGTATTTACAACAGTGGAGATCCTCCTGACCTGAGCAGATGAACCAAATGTCTTGGACCCCCTCCACACAACCTCTAAGGATTTCTGTTCTTTTCGCTTTGCTCTGTCCTGATAATCTATACGTGCAAAAAACACAGAGTCGAACCCGATCTACAAACAACAGAAAAGCATGAATCACATTTAAAGTACTCAGAAGATGTAAAATGGAAGTATAATATTGAAGTTATGTTGAACCAAATTGCTTCCAAATGTAAATAAGTTCTTTTTATATCTCAGAAAATATTTCTTACTCTCTTTAGTCATAAGTCATTTCTTAGGGTGTTAACACTTGCTTTATGCTAGCAAATTTAAACTAACCCATTGAATTATCTAATGATTTATTAGGATTCAACTTTACAGTTTTGAGTCAATTTTCATTGATCCATATTTCATTTCATGACTAGTGTTTCACAAAAAGCTATTGTTCATTGGGTTGAAGCACCGGAACTTTACAGCAGGTTATCTATCACAGTACTACTTTGACTCAAGCACACATAATCATGGAGTTTCCCCACAGCCAAGCCCATTTACCTTGCTAACCCATTGAACTTGGATCCTCTATGTTATATTTGGAAGGAAATGGCATTAAGACTTGGACATATCGCTTATTGGCACAAGTAAATGATTGTCGGGAATAATTTTTTTATATTTTTTCTCCCACTCAAATGTGGATGGGTGAAATCTTGTCACAAGAACTAATTCACTCAACCCTTTTGCCATGTACAAATAGGTTGACCTATCACCCCATACGTATAGGGGGAAAAATGTTGTATTACATAGACATGACTGGCATCAACAATACAACAACAAAACCATCACTAAGGAAAGCATATCATACAACAGATCTGTTTCCTAAATTCACTCTAAGCTGCAAGGGGAAAAAAAAGTTGTCAATACTTTGCAATCTACCAAAGAAAAATAAATAGAACAATTAGTTCTCTGCCACCAAGGGTATAGCAAAGCCAAGGTCAATATAATCTGAGAAATCCACTAAGAAGTTGCATGGAATTGATCCAATCAAGCAGAGAGCGATAAGTTCTGCAATTTACTATGCTTTTGTATAAACCTGGACAAACGCGTCAAGTTTGTGATTTCTTGTTACATTCTCTAAAGTGTTAATTTAACCCTACCATAGGTAATAGAGGCATTCCCACATGTAAAGAATGTCACAGAAAGAAAACAGAAGTAACATAATACTAAATAGGCAACTCGCTGGTACACACAACCATTTCTGTATTTGAATATCTAAAGGAAATAGATCATTAAATCATTCTTACCTCTGCAGTCAGCAAATATGCTTGGACTGCAGAATGTCCGAAGGTATCAATCTGCCATCCAATTCGTGGAGTTATGTTAAATTGTTGCTTGATAAAACGGTGTCCAAGGGTTGTCTGGTCAATCATATCAATATAATGTACTGTTGCTTCATCATGCATACACCAACCACCATTTCTGTAAATACAAATACTAGACTGTGTCAGTAAATAACCACCGATACAAATACAGTCATTTACCACGGTGCAAAACTGTGATAGTTTATGGAGAGAAGAGTATTACATGAATTCAAGCTGCCCTGCATCAAGTAGCTTCTTCACTTGTGCCTGTTTTTCCTCAGTTTGCTCCCTCCACCATCTCTGAAAAAATGCCTATCACCACTAAAGTAAAATATTTAGCAACAATAGAAGGGTACAAAATATGGTAGAAGCAGCATCATCTAACAAATAGTGGGTAGCATTTATCAACTAACAGTATTGAATTAACTCGCAGAAAATAAGCTACACAAATCTGAAGGCTAGTTATTTAGGATGGCTCATTTTTTTATCAAATTTTCCAATTGTCAAGATTGCATCTACCATTGCCTAAAATAATAAACCAGAACGTGGACACTGCTGAGAAACAAGATATCCCTTCATAATTAACTTCATGAAGATAACTGAAACTTAAATTACACTGTAATTTTTCTTGGTCAGTGCCTTCAATGCATTAAACAAAGAGAGATTATTGGTCTAGTGGGCACCATTTTAGCATTCATCAGTTGAGTTTCAGGATTTCTATCTCCTTGGCTCATCACAGAACAAAGGTTTCCAGAAGAAATCTTATGGGTCGTCTTTTTGCAAATTAATGAAAAAACATAGATTCTTGATTTCATTTATTTGTAAATATCCTCAAAATAACAATACTTTTGTATAAAATACTAAAATGTAAGATACTGACTAAAATTTACAGATGATATATATATAAAAAGTTAGTAACATATCAGATTTATTTGGAAATATTGACCAACTGTTCTATGTTTATTAATTCAAATGAACTTCCAGTGAAAGTTACATCTGTTTCCTAATGTGTTCTTGCACAAGCAGGGTGCTCAGAAAACAATTAATCTGTTTTGAATGAGTCAGTATTCTAATGCGTTTTGTAAAACGCTAAGGGATGTGTGCCCGATTTCTTTTCAAACATTATCCGAATTATTTTAAAAATCATCTAGGTCGTGAATTTAATGGTGTTTTTAGATATTCTGATAGAAAGAATGTATATCCATGTCACAAAAGAACTTCTGACATTGCTCGCTTTAATCATATTTACATTTATTCGATACAGATGTAGGAAACCCATAGCCGTTTATAATGCAATGCATTTCAAAGAGCATCGATACAGTTTATGTGGAACATTCATATATCAACAAGACGGACTCCACTCTTGTGCTAACCATAAAAAAAGTCGTAAATCATTTTAGAATGCAAAAGAGAGACCAAATGTAGAAATTCCAGTTCAACTTGCCTGTTCTACATAAATAAATTTTCTGTTGGGATCCTCTTGCAATGCCAAAACCAGGCTATCTAACACATTCTTCACGCATCCTCTCTGTACAACACCAGACCAGAGACAGATACATGATAATTGACATAAATAGAGCATTATTAAGTAAAAATAAAGAAGTTAAATCATCATTGACAGCCTCAATATAACTACAGCTTTTTATTATGGATACCACTTTACACTGTCTGCTATTGCTTTTTTAATTGATACACCACTGTAAAAATTCTAAATAAAATATTTACTCCTAACATTGCTATCGCTTTAGAACTTTTTAGTATGAATTTTTCAGTATTTTTTTAATTTCCTGATTTTTTCTAAATTTAATCGCTGATAATTGAAAAAAAATCTTTACTTTTTAGTTTGCTGAGTCAATTCTGAGAAACATTTTTGCTACTCTTTTACCATCCACCATTAAATTCCTATCAAGATACGGAATTTTACCATTGATCCACTATTAAATTCGTTTCAAGATACAGAATTTTGCCGCCTTTTAAACAAAAATGGTCTAGTACAAATGAAAATATATTTAAGTGATTTCTAGTTTTGAAATGAGTTCCACAATGTCTAATTTTAACATAAACTCTTTAATAATATCGTAATTTGAGATTTCATGTACAAGATTCTTCTAATTTGAGATTCCATGGACAAGACTGTCCAAATTGAATTTGATAGAAATAAGAAAGCATGTTCTACATAATAATTATAATCAAATTGAATTGGATTAAATTAGAGACCGTAACGCTGTTATTGGATCCAGTGTAGTACTGATCAATAGTTTTGAGCCATCCCAGATCGTCATGAGTATGAGGGACCAAATGCACATTGATTTTGCCTTCCACTGCCCCTGCTGTCGTATTGTATTGAATGTAGACGCCATTGCTGCCATAGTTTGCAGCACCAGCTAATGCCATGAATAACAAAATCGAAACAGAAGCCATTTTTCCAGTTCTACGACCAAAGACAACACCAACATATATATAATAGTAACTCAGACAAACAAGTCCTAGATATCATATCCTTTATCTTTCTCTTCTTGCCTCGAGGTTTAGCATGGCATAACAACGAAGCTGGCCACTAGACAGAAAACAAAGCCCACTAAAACAGGGTCGCATCATACTCTTATAATCATGTGAACTTGTGACTAATTCCTGGGAATTCTTGTAATTTAGTCATATGCCTTATCATCATAACATCTGCATTGTCCAGTGCTTGCGGAATCTTAGAAAATATGTGGAACTTTAATTTAAGAAATTTGAAAAGTTTTAATCAATAGACACAATTTTGGAATTGTTTTTTTAACAGCTAGTTGTGCCCAGTGCAGATGATGTAGGAAATAATTTGCTCTGATTTTCAATTGATTAGTGTTGTATCTATCAATGGTAATATTTTAAATTTAATAATGTTTAAAATTCTTATAGGCAGAGATTAAATTATTTACTAATATTGATAAAAATATTATAATTTAATATTTTAATTAATGATATGTACAATTACTTATGTTTTTTAGTAGTTGGAAAGAATAAAAATAAAGTTTTTAATTTATAATGTTTCAAATTAATTTTTATAAAAGAAAATTTATATTTTATATAGATATTTAAGATATAGTTAAATATAATAAGTAAATAAATGAATGAAATTTAGATATTAGTGTTGAGATTGCATGAATAGTTTCATAATTGACCATGAAAATTAATAAATTAAAATAAAGGTATTTAATTTTAGATCTATATTTGATTGATATATGTTATCAATTGATTTGTCATTATATTAGGACTCTAAATTTTGTTAGATGATTGATATCAAATTACTTACTTTTTGTGTTACAATTCAACTTGGTTTGCATCTATATATATGACCATATTCAAGGATTCAAGGATTCAAACTCTAATGTGTAGGTTTGATTTGGTAGGTTGTGCACTTTATATACTTGTGTAGACTTATGATAAATGGTTGGTGATGTTTATGAACACTTTTGGGAGTTTGTCAAACAAGAAGCTTCTCCTTTGGTCAAACCCATGTCTTTGATTTAACTATTTTGGAATAATGATTGAAGCCACGCTAAATAATTATGTAATATGCCTATCCATGTGTAATATTTGATGGCATGCTAATCTGACATGTGTTTTAATATTTTTTTCTCACTACAATTTAAAACACAACTCCAAATAAAAGAATGTGACAAAAATATTAATTTCATATAAAAAAATGTTATACTACATTTTAATTATACATTCTAGTTTACATTTTTATTGTTTCTATCTATAAAGGGTGTCATACGAATAATTTGATGGAGGTTCTTGCTCTTGTGTGGAGAGAGCGCTCTTGGTTGGCGGAGGCTCATTTGCGAATCTGATTCATAGGTGGTGGTTAACCAGATTCTTCATTTGAGTGTTTCTTTGGATTATGTTACTTTTTTGCATATTCCTCGGGAGTGGAATGGTGTTGCATAACTGGAATGTTGTGGATAAGGGTCAGCTACCCTTGGATTTGTCTCTTCAGTTAGATCACTTAGTGGATCTTGGCACGGCGGTTTGATGCCCTTGCTTTGTATTTCTTCTGTTTTGAATAAATTTTTACCCCCCCTTGTATTTAAAAAAAAAAAAGAATGAATAAGATCTCAACAAGACAAGAATATCATATCTAAAATTACATTTTAAAACCTCAAGAATTATAATTCATAATGACACAAAAGAGAGAAACATCTAATGTCATGATCTTAAAAAAGAAACACCATACTAACATTATTTTGATCTTTTAAAATAAATAATAATAAAAATATATATATATCACAATACTCAAATGAAAAATCATATATAAAAGACAAAACTTTTAACTCTTCAAAATTAAAAAATCTACAAAATAATAGCAAAATATGAAAAAACAAACAATAAAAAAGATAAATAGAAACAAGAAAATCAATTACAAATATCAAAATACTATTTGAGAGATTTTTAAAAATCAGTTTAAAATTTATAAAAATAATTGTTTACAGATGTTTTATTGTTTTACCAATCAAACTAATAAATTAAAATTCATTAATAAATATAATATCTGCTAGTCTTATCCGAGTCCAATATTTTAAAATGGCGTATGTTTCTTTGCTTTACTACATTCCCGTGACTTTATTGATGTGGAAATTGCCTTAGTCTTTGCTTTATTGCGCCTTTTTTAAGTGGAAATTACGTGGAGACTTGTCTTACTCTTTGTTTTAACATTGTTATGTAATCTATATTTATTTAATAGAAAGGCCTTTTTCACTTGCCTAATTCATTAATATTTTAATAAACCTTGTGACTTCTTTTATTTTCTAATCAATAGAATTCTGATGTATCTATTCATAAAAAATTATGATTTTTTTTATTTCGTAATTAGAAAGTATATGTATATATATGATTGAATGAATGAATTAAAATAAGGAGAGATCTAGTAGATGTATAAAGAGATAAATGGTCATTTGTTTTAGATGTTTACAAAGAGCTTTTGTGTGCATTTGGATTCATGCTTTTTGCCTTTGGTATACAAGGTTCTTTCCATGTTTTTGAATATTGTGTGATTTTGTTTTTGTTGCATGTGTCTTGTCATTGTTGTGTTTACTTGGCTATTTTTAAATTGTTATCCAATCATTCTAGTCTGGGTACGAGTTGGTCATAGGGGTTTGAGAGATTTCTCACGTAGATGTATTAATTGCATCTATGTGGGCATTTATGGACTAATGATTCAATATTTGATAGGAAAGATGGGGGGAGGGTGGTGGACGTGGATGTCATCAAACTAGATGTGGGGCAAAAAAAGTTTAAAGAAGCTTTGCAAGAAAAAAAAACTGGAACTTCCTTCAAGAAAGTGAAATTCAATGTGGGGCTCAAAGGAGATTGTGCAAAGGTTGTCAAAAGTGTAGGAGAAATTGACTCAAAGTGAGGGGAGGATGGCAAGGATCCCCTCTTTACCAAGATTCTTAGGGTAAACCCTAATGAAGAGATGTTGAATGCAATCTTCATGCAATGCCAACATTGTCCCCCTTTGGCATTGATGGCAATACAAATATCAATACCAAATGACTGTCATGATTGAGAGTAAAGCATATACTATCCTTCAAATGATTCAGGTATAGGAATCTTGGTTTACATTTTCAACATAAACTATCCTTCAACTGCATCTTCATATCTTTAGCTAGTAACTAGTTCTGCTTCGATCTCCTCTCCTTAACATATAAGGCTATCATTCACATAATTTTCTTCTCCTGTCCTTTTTGTCCCTCAATCATATACTTTTCTCCCCATTTGACAGCAATGCCAAAGTGAAGGTAAATCATTATGTTTCTTATCCATGCTTCACCGATCTACAATTAGTTGCTCCCCCTGTGGAGAAGCTCCATTCTTCACCAATCCTTCTTCAAGATTTTCAATAGGCTCTAGGATTGATGTCTCCCATATCTGCTTAATTGACTTCATGTAGGGGTACAACCCCTAACTCACCTCTAAGATATTCAAATGTAGCCTTAGG